>NC_042495.1:7431443-7433658 GCF_005508785.2 Acyrthosiphon pisum | reverse complement strand
GACCTATAATAAGTACCTATAATAAATTCCAAATTAATCATATCACAATATCTTATATTAGGTACTTATAAGTTATAACGCGTTACACATCAACAACAAACCGTGATACTATCATAGATATATAATAGTATACTTTAGAAGTTTCAAGTATACCCAAGAATAATATTATACAATCATAACAAAATAACTAAAATAGTTATTCCAGGTTTTTAATATGTAATTTCGTCCAAATTTGAACTTAAAATGACTATAAAAATAAACTGTGTAAATGTATTTTTTAGATTTTTTGGTAACAGAATTAATTACTTACGCGGAATCTTGTTCTAAATTTTAAATTCTTAGATAAAAAAGTTGAACATTTTATAAATTTTTAACTACAAAATAATTATTCAAATTCAAATTTTATAAATTTGTCAAAATTCGATCTTTAAATGCTTATAAAAAAAAAATTGTGCCTATGTATTTTGAATATTTTTCAACTGCTATTGTAACAATATATCAGGAGCCTTGCATTAAATTTTCACGCTTTTTTACCCAACAAACAAAATTTTATTGATATTTATAGAAAAAAAAAATAAACAAATTGAAAACTGAGATTGTCCGTAAACAGCTCAAAAAAATTCAAAATATTTTCTAAATTTTATGGTGTATAATAAATGAAAATAATAACATTCAGTGAAATTTTCAAATATTTACAGTCATTCATTTTTTAATTAAAATTAAATAAGAAAATCGTCACATGAGAAATTTAGCGAATATCAAATGTTGTAAAAATATGAATTTCAAACGCTCATAAAAATTTAATCTGACTTGTTTGCAGACATTTTTTTTTTGATAAATATAGA
Organism: Acyrthosiphon pisum; assembly: GCF_005508785.2. Taxonomy (NCBI): domain Eukaryota; kingdom Metazoa; phylum Arthropoda; class Insecta; order Hemiptera; family Aphididae; genus Acyrthosiphon; species Acyrthosiphon pisum. The sequence continues at coordinate 7,432,813 of NC_042495.1, read as the reverse complement.
CAATATTATGAGGGATCTTGTATTACATTTTCAAATCTTAGATTTAAAAAGAAAAATTTTTACACAAATTCTTAACACAAAATAATTTGCTATATTGTGCGGAATAGTTACACCGGGATAGTGATCAGTGCTGATTGACTTGCTACTTGCTATTTTACACGGCCTTATAGTTTTTACATATTTTTATACATACAAAAAATCACTTGGCATACACTGGGGGGCCGTATAAAGTACTTAGAACTACCGATTTACACGGGTCATGAGACATGACTATATGGACAATCAAACTCAACTTTAAAAGTTCAAACATTCCCGCCTTCGAAAAAAATACTGCCAAAGCGCCTAGCCTTATAAATTATTACAAAAAGGATTTTGTATCCAATCAACGTCATTATTAGTAGCAAGAAAATACTGAGACAATGATTTTTCGAGGTTTTCCAAATGTTCGATAACAATTTTTTATAAAATATTTAATAACGATATTAGGTAAGTATACTATAATAACTATTATTTAGATTTTAGGTGAACTTTTTTTAAATAATATAAAATAATATTTTTTATATAAATAATCCAAATATAATATAAAATAATTTTCTCAACATCACATACATCTGACGGAACCCTTGAGATAGTCCGCGCAGAACCCTAGGGTTCCGCGGAACACACTTTGGGAAACGCTGGACTAGACATAAGCGCAGCGTCCACCGAAGTAACATGACTCGTGACTCATGACTGGTAATATGATGGGTGACGTGAGTTTGTCATGACAAATTATTTTTATTGTTAATTCAAATGACGTGATTATTTATGTTACTTGAAATTGTTTTACTTTGCTCTATTCATTCCTCAAAATGTCGTCAAACGATGAGGATGTATTAGACATGAAATAATAATTTTTAAGTTTTTTATTGTTATTTTTTTTTAAATGTTTGGTTATTTACTTGTAAAAAAAGGCGTATACTGAATTCGGGGCGTTATATTTATGTTTGCTCCCCCATACATTTTCCCTTAATACGGCCCCGATAATACCTAAAATTATAACACGTATAATTATATTATATCATCTATCTACAATCTACATATAAGAATCTAACTTGATTTTGGAGACGAAGAAAACCGGTTTGTTTATTTATTTATTATTATTATTATTATTAATTATTTATTTATTTGTTTGCACTTGCATTTTTCCATTTGCAATATATATTATTCATCGAACAATTAATTTATTGTTACATTTTTTTCTACCTTATCTCTATTCTATAATAGAATAAAATTTACCACTCCAGTGGTTGAATTCAAAATGTAGGATATATAATCTTCAGAAATTAGCAATAACAATAACTACAATATGTAATTATATTGATATTATT
>NC_042495.1:7428703-7431343 GCF_005508785.2 Acyrthosiphon pisum | reverse complement strand
GTAATTATTGATCTGGTTATTTTTATAATCTAAGAAGTTAAATTTAAATTTAAATTTAATGAATACAATTTTTCAAACATTCTAAAAACACCATTGTTATAAAATATGATAAATATTTTTATAAATCAATGAAGTACCTAATGAATTAAAATAATATTTTGTTATGCGAGATTTATTATTTTTATGCAATATAATATCATATTATAATCTATTAGTCTTTTTTAGATAACTTTTAAAAATTGTAAAATTTTATAATTTTTTTTTTTTTTTAAAAATACATAATCATATTAATTATACATAATATGATATTTTGCAAAAATATTTTCTTTTAAAATAACTTACTTCGGATACAATTTTTCTAGAGCATATATTTTGAAATGCACATTTTTTGTTTTTGAGAGTGCAGAGGAGTTCATACATATTTTGAGATTTTTAAGTTTTCAGTCCCATTCATAATATTATTATACATTATATAATAATACGTATGTGTGACGTGTGTACGGAGTGGTGCGGTAAACCGCACTGACCACCGATAATATCGTTACGAGTGTTCTCTTTATTTATTTATTATTATTATTACTGTCGTCGTCATCATTTTTTTTTCTTACCAAAAGGTGTGATGTGCGTCTAGTCTACGATATCATATTATTATTATTTTAATACTGCACACATCTGGTGTCTCGGATAATATTATAATATACTTGAACGCAGTTTCGATCACGTTCCACGGCGGTTGTTATGATATATTATTTATTTATTATTATATCGTATACTTATGATCTGGTCGCGGTCAAGTGGCGGACCCGAGATTATATGGTAATAATAATAGTAATACTATAATATATAGGAACGATATTATTTTCCACGTAGGTACTTGTACGTGTATTGTTATGTGTTGTACCTATAATATTATGTATTGTTACTATGCGGTTTGCAGTGCACCACAAGTGTCATAACCAGGGTTCGGAACTAGTATAGGTAGGTATGCTAAAAAACAAAGAGCTATGAGTGTATGCGCATAGGTTATGTAGGACTTAGGTACTCTAAAAAATATAAATAATCTCCAGTTTAGAATGTGCAATTTTTAATAAGTACCTATTATAATTTTTTTTAAATTTAATCTGCATTTTTATAGAAAAAATGCACGATTATAACTCAAAAATTAATACACATTATAGGTGATATAATATGTAAATATATGCATTATAATATGTTTTATTCTCATTAAAACATCATATTGTATTTTATTTTTTTTATCTAAACTTTAAATATAAATATTACATATTATATATATTGTAATAGAAGTACATAATAAAAAGTAATTATGAAATCAGCTATAATGATTTAAAATATAAATTACTATAAGGTGATACGTGAAGCCTATTTATTTTTAAATTTAATTAATTTGATAAAAATTGGAATTTTTAGGGTTGATTTATCAACTATATAGGTATATAATATACGTGAATATTATGTATAGAATCTTGAAATATATGCGAAATCTCTTAAAATTTTGTCAAATTTAAAATTTTGGATTTGTGTTTTACCTATGTGTTATGATATAGAGTTGTGTAGAGTCAGATTTTGATTATGTAGCTTCCTAAAATAAAAAGTGCCAGCAAGGAGTCCGAGCTCATAACACCTCTTCATGCACGAAGTATCATATGATACCCCTCTGTTATCACATAATTTTGATATAGTTTATATAATTATTAATTATATGTAAATATCTATCACCGTATTAAAATGTAATGATCTATCCTATTATCACCGTATTATTATGTAGTTGGTTTATTATACACTTATCCTACGAAATCCTAGGGTAACATACAATTATTATTTAAAAAAAAAAAACAGCCACAACATCTTCTTGGTGTTTCTTTCCATGTTTTCATACAGCAGTTATATTCTTCGAACCATACTTTTGAGCATTGCACGATTCTTACCTAACCTGCAGGCGTAGGTATAACCATGAAGTAGAAATACGAATATCGAATATTCGTATATCAAATTTTTCATCATTTGGACACGTGGTAATTAAATGTCCGATGATAATATTATGATATAGACAATTAATATTAGTGTTGAAAATGTTAGAAACATGACACGAAGGAGGTTCTACCGCAGTTGTTACTTGTTAGTCGTTACATTTAGTACATTAAAGGTGGGTTTCCACTATTACACGTTTGCCGTGTACACGAAAAATGTTTAGGTATGTCCGACAACACAGTATCGTGGTTAATCGTGTGGTAACTGAACCTAACCAACCAATCACAGCAAAAGATTTGTTTGCATGTACACGCATACGAGTATACCTAGTGAAAATTCGTCTTAATTCAGAATTTCAGAGATGGACGAGACGTAATCGACGTATATACCTAGGTTAGGTTAGGCTGCATGATAACTTTATAGAGGCGAACAATACTACAAATGTTATTATGCATGCCACCGATCCCATCATTATCTATGTTATTTGTATTAGCTGTATTTAGGGTTTTAAAATGTCATGAAATTTATCTTCTTGAAATATTTCATTTCCATGAAAAATAAAAATAAAATGTTTATTATATCTAAAAGTTTATTGTTGTCAACTTCCAAATGAAAATTTTTAAAAAGTTGGTTTATTATATGAAACAAAGA
>NC_042495.1:7419136-7428603 GCF_005508785.2 Acyrthosiphon pisum | reverse complement strand
AATGACAACCATCCGCTTAATACCAGTCTTAATCAAGTGATAATAGTGATAATTTCAATGTTTTCAGGTTAGGTTAGGTTGTTTTTTTTAATATGTTTATAATATTTGCTGTATTGGATAAAAAAAATATAAAAAATATTGAATGTTTTATCTTAAATGTGTTGATATTCGATTTAATATCTCGTGGACGTATGGTCTAGCGGGTTAGTGCGTATATAATAACTTAAAAATGTTTTTCAGGTAACAGGTTAGTAAGTATATGTAATATAATTTTGTTTATAGTGTAAAAAATTATTTTAACTATTGAAAAAAGTTAACAAAATAATTTCATTATGAGTCCACCGATTAAAATTCGAACTTTAAATGCTTATAAAAAAAAAATTGTGCGTTAACTGCTGCTGCTGCTGCACTGCGTTCTGTTTTCGTAGGTCCGTATGCGATGCGGCTGGTCCCGTGTTCTGTGACTGACTCGGCTAGCAAAGTTTATATGAGCGGAGTGGAGTGGTACGAAGATACCCCACGAAATGTTTGTCCGCTTCTCCGCTCATCTAAACTTTGAATATTTATAACTCATAAACTACTCACCCGAAATTCGATTTTTATGTATCAAAATACTAAGAAAAATATTCTGCATTGGAATATAAAATTAAAACCCAATGTTGTCATTCAAAAAACTAAAAAAACTTAATATGCACAACTTGACTAAACGGCGGATCATTAATAACTGAATATGAAAAAATGATCAACTTATAACTTTAAAGAATATACATTTTTAAAGAACAGACATTTATTAATTATATTAATTACAGTGCAACCAACATAAATAAATAAAAAAAATGCGAATATAGTAATTATTATTTCAGTTTTTAGTTGTTGAGAAAAAAACATTTAGCGTGTACACGGTAAATATTTTTGAGTAAGGGGCAAATAGGTGGATAACGAGTGTGGAATTCCCCCGTGATTTTTGTTACGGTAAAATTATTGTGTTCAAGGGGGACATCCTCCCTTGAACGTTGCGAAATTACCGCGGTGAAAAAAAAAAAAAAGACTGTGAACATACAAATGTATACTACTTATGATGTTGAAGCTTAAAATGCGGTAAAATTGTTAAAAGGCTTCGTATAAAAAATAAAAGTTATAATAAAAATTAATCTAAATTAATTTAATTAGGTATAATATAAAAAAGGTGGGCAAGTGGATGTCGCTCTGCTGTACAGTAGGTTACAAGTGGGTCACTGTAATGGATGGTGTTAAATTTTAATTCAATGATAAAATATCATTGTATAAGAAAAACGATTCTGAACGAAGACTGTCAGTTAACCTATGATATTATTGTGAAAAAGTAATTTATATATTTACCTATTTACGTGCAACCTTGTTTTAAATTTTCAATCATTCGATATAAAAGTTGAATATTTTATAGATTTTTGACTACGAAATAATTATTCAATTTTAAATTTGATACATTTTGTTAAAATTCGAACTTTAAATGCTTATAAAAAAAAATTGTGCGTTGACTGCTGCTGCTGCTGCACTGCGTTCTGTTTTCGTAGGTCCGTATGCGATGCGGCCGGTCCCGTGTTCTGTGATTGACTCGGCTAGCAAAGTTTATATGAGCGGAGTGGAGTGGTACGAAGTTCCTCCGCGAAATGTTTGTCCGCTTCTCCGCTCATCTAAATTTTGAATATTTATAACTCATAAACTACTCACCCAAAATTCGATTTTTATGTATCAAAAAACTAAGAAAAATATTCTGCTTTGGAATATAAATTTAAAACCCAATGTTGTCATTCAAAAAAGTAAAAAAACTTAAAGTAAAAATTATAAGGATAAAAAATATTTAAAAATATAACTTTTTAAAAAAAATGTTGTTTTATAAGCGACTTTAAACTATGTAAAAAAATATTTTCAAAAAGTTTATACTTTTTGAAACAATGAGTGTTCAATGATAAAAGAATCACCCGGTATACCTTCACCAATTGCTGCTGTAAGAGGATCTAAAATTTTTTTAAATCCTGAATCATGAAATATGGTCAGAGGACCATACATACAGTCAGGCCGTTGACTGTTACCATTTCGGTACAGGCTTCTAGTAGTTTAAATTTATCTATATTTACATATAATTTCTTCTTTGAAATCTGTATCATAGAATCCAACGGACCACATTTTTAAAAATAATTATACTGTATATAAAATTGTTTTATTATTAACATATAAAATACATTAGCAACAATAGGTACTTAATAACTTTTTAAGATAAAAATTACATTTTAAAAAGTCATTTTCTTATTAATAATATCTAATCCCAGGTACACAACAAATCAGGGAGTTGTAAACTTAGAACAAAGTATACATTGTTATAATAGTTAACATTTTGAATAAACTTTAGTCATACATTTATGATATATAAAAATGTATAGAGAGAGTTAAATTGTATAACTATATAATTAAATTTAAGCTACATAAAATACTGAAATAAAAAAAAAGCGGCCAACTGCGAGTCGGACTCGAACATGAAGGGTTCCGTAGCAGCAAGTAATATAAATAATAAGTCGTTGGCCCCACCACCAGGTCCAGCAGTAGTCTTATACCAAGTCTCAGTCCCTTATGGAATTATAGCCCATTTTATGGGACCCTCAAATAGCACTAATTGAGCACTAAATTTTGATGCTATAGCGGATTTTGGTGCTGGTGCTGAACCCGCTACGTGAAGTTAGCGGAGAAAGGTAAGCCCCCATGTAACTTTTTACTGAGTAAAGCACTAATTTTTAAAATGGCATGGTTAAATAGCACTAATTGAGCACTAAATAGTGGTGTTATAGCGGAAATTAGAACTCAAATTTTTCCGCTAACTTCACGGACCTGAGGAAAGCCGAAGAACAGAGATTAGGAGTATTCGAGAGGAAAGTTTTAAGAAAAATATATGGACCGGTATTTGACAGTGAAACAAATGAATGGAGAAAATTACATAATTATGAACTGAAAAGACAGTTTCAGAGACCTGACATAGTTAAGGAGATCACAAAAAGAAGACTCATGTGGGGGGCCATGCATGGCGTAAGCAAGGATCTCTAGTTAGACAGGTAATAGAGCAAGAGCCAATAGGTAAAATAACTTTAGGAAGACCCATATTGAAGTGGGAAGACTGTGTAAAAAAGGACTTAAAAGCGTTAAATCCAGGAATCAGATGGAGAGAAGCTGCAGAGGACAGGGACAGATGACAAGATTTCTATTAGAGGAATGGTATTAAAGGCCGTAACCAAGAAGAAGAAGAATAATGTAATTTGTTTACATTTATAATTTACTTTAAAATTGTAATATACATTATATCAAAAAGGATCTCGCCGTTAAATAAATAAAATGTGTTTATCACATGTGCACGTATTAATACTAAGAAATAAAAGGTATAATGATGGTGAGGCATTATAAAATATAGAAAAACTATAGTTTATCAAATAAAACAATATTATTAATACATCAAATAAGATTATATAAATCATAAATATAAAATTTAAAATCATTTCATCTAATAAAGAACAAAATGTCTTACATTAAACCATCATTAATTATAGTTTTATTATAAGTTGTGCACACCACCCCAAGGGATCTTTAAAATTAGTACCTAAATAACAAAAATAAAAATAGTTAATTAGTTTAAATTAATTTTTTTATTATGAAATTATATATTATTATATTTTTGAACATAATAATTATAGAAACTGTTATTGGTACTTAGTGCGTATTTTAATGAATTTTAAAATATTATATTAAACTAGCCGGCCCATCACAGCTTCGCCCGTGACTGGTTGTTTATTTTGCCTTTGAACGATGATATTATTATGTATAATTTTTTATTGAATTTTTTTCGTTTGATGTTATCGGCAAGTAAATATAAAAACGGTCATTAAAAACCTGTTGAAATGTTTCTAGCGGTATTAATCTTATATATTTTTATAGCAAAACCCATGAACTTCATTACCCGTAAAAAGTCGTAAATAATTATACTTATAAATTATCAGTGTATAATGGATTGTATTAAACTTGAATTCAATGATATAATTTAATTGTATAAGAAAAACGATTCTGAGTGGAGACGGTTTTTCAGTCTGGATTTTTTATATATTTATTATTTATTGAAGCCTTTAAGTTGAATTAATATTATAATATTATAGCTGACTGTCACAGCTTCATCCGTGATTGGTTGTTTATTTTGCTTCCGGACGATGAAATGTATAATTTTTCATTAAAATTGTATCGTTTAATGTGATCGGCAAGTAAATATAAAAATAGTTAATGAAAACGTATTGAAATGTTACTGTTGCTTTTAATGATAAATACATTTTCACTAAAAATAACTATCCCGTGCCCTTAATTACCCTTTAAATGTACCAACTCTATATAACTCAAACTTTGTTCAATTTTTTATTTAATATTCGGTGTATGGTGTTCAAAACGTATCTTAACTTAGAATAAAAATTCTGATTCGCAGCAGTATATTATCAGGTAGGCAATCTACCTGCGGTAGATCGCGGACCCCGTGCTGTTTGTTTATACGTAAGGGTATGATTTAGCTCCAGAGTATCAAAGTTATACCAAGTTTGTCATTTTTACTCAATTCCACCTACGATGGAATAATATAACCAACTAATACAAAATCCTAACCTAAGCTAACCGTACTAAAATCCGATGAATAAGAAGCAATCAAATTTTACCTCTTTTAAATTAATCTAACTTCTTCTCAGAGGTCTAATCTACACATAAACATTCATTTATATATACCTATATATATATATATATTGACGAAAAATGATAATACAAATCAACAGACATGCCAGATTAACCAATAGCAACCGTTATTACACACGTTATTAATACACTATTATTATTTTAATCTGTTACAATAAACTACATTTTTTATTTTATTGTTTATTTTTTTCTGGACAGATGGCGCCACTGCTGTATTTTTGATATCCTACTTTTCTGGTGGATTTTTCTAAACAAAAATGGTACTATGACCTCCAGCAGAATGTCAAGTATAACAGTAAAATTGGTTCAGTAGTTTTCTCGGTTAGCGCGGTCCAAGAAAAACCTTACCATTTTATATAATAGTATAGTTGGCAGATCTATGTATTGTAACTATTTTATTAATTATTATTACTTTTTTCCATCGCGTTCATATAATAATCTCGATAACGTGAAACATAAGCTGAAATAATTTATATATTAGCTTAGAGTTTAGTGTGACATTTTTTATTTAGATGCGCAGCTATAATAAATAGGGATCAAAATGCCGGAAAAAAAAGGGAAAATTTAGGAAAAAAAGGGTTTTTTTTTCCAGAGACTCGGAAGACGTGGAATAATATTAAAATAATACATTTCCGAAAAAACCGAAGTTTTCGGAAAATTAAAAAATTGTATTTATGCTTAAAAAATAATCTTTGTAAAAAAAACCCATTTTAAAAAATAGATAAGGAAACCTGTCATTGTCATTTCACATTTGCCAATACGGTTATATCAATGCATTGTTGTATTACAATTTAAAATTAAACTATTAAACATATTAGTATGGATATGTCAATATTTGTTCTAAAAATAAAGTAGTTACATATCAAATTGGTATATATGTGGGAGAGTGTCTTTCCCCAAAAATAAATCACCTGTATTTTTAAATGTTATATAATTAGTATAACTTGTAAGTTGCAAATAAAATATATAGATAGCGCACGATTGACAAATGACTAATGATAATATTACTTAATAATTATTAGGAAAATACATAACAACAAAACATCATTGGCGGAAATGCTGGATACGATAATATATTTTTATATTATTATAAATTATTATTATTATTTTTAAATTTTTCAGGAAAAAACCCGGGTTTTTTTCAGTAGAACTTTTTTTTTCGGAAATTTTGATCCCTAATAATAAATTTTCATGAATTGTAAATGCTTAACAATTTAAAGATTTATTTGATCGATACACAATATTTTAAGCAATAATCAACATATAACATTTTTTAATCAATTACTTACTGTTAGACCCACCTAAGCAATACAAACAATACAATAAGAATAACATATATAATGCTAACTTCCAGTGTTGCGCGTACCTAGTGGCGTACACAGGTCCAAATTTAGGGGGGGGCCTGGGTACAACTGCCCCGGGCGCCAGTATTTTAGGGGCACCAAAATGTTGTGGCCAGAAACATGTTTACTAGTGAATTATTAAAATTGCATAATTTTAATTATTTTAATAACAGTATTATATAATATATAGTATTATGCTGTTTGACATTTTTTTAATGAATATTAATTTGCATAGTTTTATATAATTTTATTTTATTTATTCATGAAATACCTACAACCTACTTAAATATGGTAAAAATATTTATATGATGAATTATAAGCAAGGTTTAGGTGATATAAATTCAAATGTATCTTTGCGGAGAGAGGATCAAGCAAAGGTTAATGAGGATCTATCTCCCATATTTTCCGTGGGTAGGCCCCTTAAGGGGAAGCAATTTTTTTTCACCGGAGCTTAGGGGGTGCCAATTTTTTTTTGAACCGGTGCGCAAAATGCCTAAATGCGGTATTGGGCGTACACAGCAATTTTCAATGGCCGGGGGGAGGGGGGGTGCTTACATTAAAAAAATATATGCATAATATATACATTTTACATCAATACATCAAAATATTGGGTTGTTTAATAAAGTGTTATTCTTATCATTATAAACGCAGAGCGGGACTTCCTATACTCTTCTTCGTCAAAAAATATTAATTTATTCTTATCATTTTTAATATTTTTGAAAATTTAACAGTGAGTACTGAGTACAATTATTATAAAACGTACAACGTATCAGGAATTTGCGAAGATTTGCGAAAATTCAATTTCATGCATTCTCTAACCTGATCTACCCTATTAACCAATAGCAACCAACTAATCATTTCTCTAATAAGCATTTATAAACAAAAATGTCTATCGTAAAACTCAAAATCTCTGTCTGAGCAACTTTTCGTGTTGGACCTAATGGGTTCAAATGTGTTTAATCTTATGCATAAAAATAATAAATTTTATGAATTTCTAACTGCTAAATAATTTAAAACATTTAAAAGATTTCTTATGGCTACAAATATCTCGAAAAAAGTAAAAATTGTTTGAAAATACCATCATGTACCTATTGATGAAAGTAATTTTATCATTTAATGAAAACTGCCAGTGTCGATGGTTATTAGTACTTGAATTAGGTACAACAAAATATCAACAATTGATGAATGAAAATTCGTGAATATTTACTGATGAAAATCAAATATCGTCAACATTTTAATTTAAATACTCATAAAAAAATAATGTTACTTTCCGGTAAATTTTATCTTTGTTTAAGATAGGAACATTTATGGGGAATCTTCTATCAATTCTTCTAATATTACCATTGAAAGGAACATTTTTAAAAAATTCATCAAATCACGAAAATTGGCAAATTATTTCGAATTTAAAATTCATAAAAATGTTTCTATTTATACCTAAGATTTGAAAATTTCCTACAAGATTTCCCTCAAATTTTTCAACATTCAAAAAAAAAAACAAAAAGTTTACCAGAAATATTACATTTTTATGAGTGTTTGATGTTAGGTATTGCATAATTTTATTTACCCGTAACCTAATACATTTTCATATACGATTTTATTATTTTTTTGTAATTCAAAAACTATTAATCGTAGGTACTTGAAATTTCCATCAGCTAAAGATTAAGAATGAAAACAAGGAAACTATTTATGAGAATATAGTATAAAATAGCATACTATTACGATGTTTCTAAAAAATCTAATAGGTATATATAAACATAGTTTATTTTAAAGGCATTATAAGTTCAAATTTGGATGAGATTACATATTAAAACTTGCAAGAATAACGATTATACTATATACACACAATGATATTTTCAAATGCACCTAATATTTTGGCAAAAATTAAATTAATCTACAGTTGTGATAATTCCTAATAGTAAAAAGAATTACCTACTTTAATCACAATAATATCATAAAATATCAATCCAGGGCATGTTAATGAAAATATTTAATTGAGTTAAGTTAAGTTGCTAGTAAACATTTAAAAAGTTCAAAGTCAATTTTTGACCAAATTTTTTTTAATTCAGACAAAAATTACATGGAAACATCCAATTAAATTATTAGCTTAAGTTGAGCTGTTTATGATTTTTTTTTTTTTAAATAAATATCCAATAATATGGTTTAAACAATATAATAATACAATAATAAAAAGTAAACGTTTATGCAATATGTATAATCTATAATAATTTTGTTATATTAATTATTCAATTATTTATAAATTAACTTAACTTGGATTTGATAAAAAAGGTTTAGTTAAAAAGTAAGTTAATGAATATTAAATTGTAAAAAGTTAAGTTTAAATTAACATAACTTTTAACTTGACTTTATTTTTTAACTCGTTTCTGTCCAGGCTTGTCAAATATACTTATTATATAGGCTGACGGGCTATTACAGTCTTCCGCGGCGGCTTATACAGCGCACAAAGTCATCTCTTGATCGTTGTATATTTTTAATTTTACCAGAATGTTCTATAACTAACCTATAACTTGTTTTACCGTTACTTGATATTCAAATATTTGTAAAACCAACACTAATCAATGGACGGAATTATGTTTTACCACAGCGATTAATAATACCAACCGTAACACGAACCTTACCACTATAACTAATGAATGTGTACTTACTGTAATCTATTATCTTCGTACTCCAATCAGATACTAGATTCCACTTTACTAATTATAAATATATAATACATATTTAAATTATTGTAAAAATTCCAGATTTCAGCCCATTACAAGGAATTCATATGATCCACCAACTTGAGAGAAATATATATATATAAGGTGCATATTTCACACCTTATATTATAATAAGTCAATGTGTCTACTACTGTTTATTTTGGAAAGTAAACTATGTTGGCAAAAGAAATAAGGAAAAATTCGGTAAAATTCAGCATAAATATAAATCGCTCATCTATTTTTTGGGGGCCAGTTATATTAAATTGAGCTAATAAAAGTTATTATCCGATAAATTCACGTTGTATTTTTCGCATTCTGCTGGTTTTGTTGGTTTTCAACTAACAAAATTCGTGAGCTCAGGACCAAAAGAGGATATCTAAAAATGTAAAAATGTTCAGGAGAGCCATTTTAAACTATTTTCCACTTGAAACTGTATTATCTTTTTTCCAATGAATTATGTTCGAAACTCAGTACTTTTACGTGCAGACCCAGTGTAGTGGCTGTACCGAGTGAAAGTGCCGTCGGCGTACAAACGCCGATAAGAGCTGCCGCCGCTGCGAATTCGTCCTGCGTACACGCAACCGGTGTGTCGTAATCAGTGTTGAAAAAAGCGCGTGACTGAGTTTGTGCTAAACCTGTGTCGCATCCGTACACACCGCCC
>NC_042495.1:7411987-7418891 GCF_005508785.2 Acyrthosiphon pisum | reverse complement strand
TGCGTGCTGTCCAGTGTGCTAGTGTCTACAGAATCAGTCCAGCCTGTTTTTCAGTGCGCAACGTGTGCTACCCTGGGCCCTTTCAATTGGGTCGTCGTGTACGCTCGTTCAGCTGCTGTCCGTCTAAAAAAGGCCATAGTTGCGAATACAGCGCGCCGCCGAACGACTTAAATAGAGCATAGTAATAGCCGCCGCCGAACATGGATCCGTGTATGATATAGTGTATACACGCTGCCACTCCCCTCCACGCATCCACCGTCTTCATCGTTGGGTATCGTTAATTAGATGTTTATTATTATTGTTGATATCATGTTATTGTAAACGTTATATCATACGTTTCTTGTTGTACGCCGAAACGGAGAAACGTCTCCGCCGGCACATTTATTATTATTTGGTTTTTCTAACACGGAACGGTCTTACCACCAATAAATTGGGCCAATGTGCTCCGGAAACTATACAAGTATCAAATATCCCAGCTCCCGGCTACTTTCCCCCTCCGTTGTCCGGCAACAGGTCGTCCGCCGCCGACATATTTTTTTGTCGTTTTCTAGCCGTTGATGTAAATGCAACGTGCGTGATCGTTCAACTCGCCGTGCGTGCTTGAAAACCTCATGTGAGCAAGAGCTTAAGATTTCGTTACGTTCATGTAACAAGCTGGCACAATACGTCAGGCATATAACACTGAGCTTTGTGATTAAAGTTTCGTTCACGCACGTGTCTACGTTGTTAAGTCGTTGCTGCCGTGGTGGTATTGTCCGTGGTGTTGCGCGCGGTTCGACAATCCTCGTGTATTTCTGGACTTATCTGTCACCTGTGCATATCAACCGGACCCGTTGAGTCCGGCTCATGTGTATTGTGTAGCTGACAAGTGACGGCTGAATAAAGCATCGCTCTCGTTCCCGTTCGGTGGTGACTTCCACGGCGCCCACCATTTAAAACAATCATTGTATTATAAACTTTTTCTATAAAATACAAGTGTTCCCGTATTATAAATTATATAGTACCACTATTTTGGGTAACCCTTCCCGCTTTTGTTCACAACACTATACGCGAGTCGTTGCCGACAACCGCACAACTCGTAGGATCGGCAGCGGCGCAAACATAGTTATATTTCATATATTATTGTGATGCACCCACTTGTCTCTCTACTATAGGCTGACTGAGTTTTTATTTCATACGATCAATAGATTTTCCGGTGGTACCATACATATCCCATTAACTCGTCACCCGAAAATCGCCCGAAAATATTTTTAATGATTGGCACATTTAATAACTCACAAAGTTGTTCGGCGTTAACAATTGATATTTGTTTTTTTTTTTAATCAAAATTTAACGTAAAAAAGAAAAATGTAAAAAGTTCCTGTGCATATGAACCAAAGAGATCTTCAGATCGAGAACCTTGTGGTTGTTGTATAATTTTCATTTAGTTAGAACTTCTTCGTTCTAAATTAAATATAATATATTTTAGGTAGAAAAAATTAGTACCTATAGGCTATATTATAATTCATAAGATTGTTAGTTATAAACAATGTATGACATACTATTAAAAATAAAAAGTAACAAAATGACATACAAATTAAAAAAATAGTTTTATTTTCAATAATAAAAATTTAATTCTCACCTCCATCAAACTCAGCATAGCCTGCGTATTTGAATCCACCTGTAATTATAGGATGTTTCAAATATCAACGAATATTTATAATATTTTTACAACTATCAACTGGTTGAGGTATTATAAATATAGGTATGTATGGTATTAGATTTAGACATTAAACAACTATCAAATTAAAATAGTGTAAAAGTGGAATTAGTAATAGGTAAATTTTAATATATTATACCTACGTAAAGACGTACAGTAATTATATTTACATATAGGTATTCAGTTACAAATATTTATTTAGATAAGATTATTTTACCAAACAATAAATGTATGATTTAATCGTGCGTAATCAAATAATTTAACAATTATTGTTAACATACCTATACCTACTTCAGTGCAACTAAAATTCCGCAAGTCCAAATTTAAGAACTAGGAACCTAATATCGTGCGAGTGGAGCAAGTCTCTTCGGATTATCGGAATATATATTATTTATACTTGAACTTTAGAACTGTAGACCTAAGTGATAAACCCAAAATATCTAATAATAATTTTTAGGTAGGTAGCGTTTTATTTTTTAATTGTATTACGTATAAACTAAACGAATTATTGAATTTAGGGATTGACTTGAACCCGTACATTTAAGACATTGTAACAATTATAAATATAAATATGTTACATGACATATATATATATATATATATAATACGAACTCTACCGTATGTACGACTAACTGCTGACCTATACATATTAAAATACGCACATAATTGTAAGGCCTATGGCCAACACACACAATGTATTAGTAAGTTAGTTCACGGTGCATCTTCTACCTTACCACACAATACGATTACTGGACTCCGTAGAACTACAATACAGTCACATAGTATAATAGAATCATATTTGATATATTTGTGAGTATAAGTAAGTGTTTAATGGACAATAAAACATAATTATAACTGAAGTAGAATCCTAGTAATTTAAATATATTTAAGATCCTGATATCTACATATCTGCCCCTGACTATGGTATTTATATCTATAAGATCCATACGATTCTCCCTGGATATCTTATATTTAACTGGTCGTTCTCCCGATCACGTTACAACATTTTTAGCTTTGTAAACATTATCAAAAGTGGGTATTAACTTGTTAAATAAAATTAACTTAAATTAATTTTCAAATCAACTTATGAACATAACTAGTTTAATAAAATTGACACCTGAAACAATTTATCTTATCTCGGTTGATTTAAAAATAATCCATCAAATTAAACAATTTTTGAAATTTTCGTTTTTATGGCTTTATAAGGTATAAATATTAATATTAAAATAAAAATAAAAATAATCGAATCCAATAATTACTCAAACATTTTTGATATAAGATATATTTTAGTAGTTTAGATAGTCATAACTCATAATGTTATATGACCTTAAATTAATATTTGTTAAATTATGAATTGAGATGTGTATAGTTGTTATAGACTTATTAACACAACAACATTTAGAACACAATACCTACTAAATTGTTTATTTAATTAACTCAACAAAGTAACACACATAAGGGAACCATCACATCCGACTCATGGATTGATAATACTCGGTCGCTTACAGTTGTGCCTACTGCCTATCTCCTTATCATAGTATATTTTGATAACAAAGTTAAAATATTTTATAATCACCTAAACCAAAATTGGTACTTGGCTACGTAATATAATGTACATTACGTTAAAAGTTTAGTAAATTTGATTTTTATAATATAGGAAATTAGAAACTACGCAGTCACTCTTTACCAATTAAAAATAGTAGATTAACTTTTTTTTTAAATTGAGTAGTTAAGTTAATATTATTTTCCATATTAACTTTTAACTTATCGAGTTAAAATTTTGATTTGTTAACTATTAACTTCTAATATATCGAATATCGATCTTGTGTAGTCTTAACTTAATTGAGTTACTTGTTTTCATTAAATTTCCTACCTAATTTTACAAATAATTAATATACAGTGAGAACTTTGGGCGCCAGGTTTTGTAAATGTCAATGGGGCCGAACTTACTACTTTTTAGCCTTAACTTTTAACATCATTATATTCATGAGCCACGATTAATCTTTTCAAAGGGGGCTGCGGCTATGGCGAGAACCACTTAATATGTTAACGTTTTGCTCATAATGATCAGGTGTAATATCTGTTTGACTCCGTAAAACATATTTTAAATTCTACATGGAGCAAAGAATGATTTGATTTTACAATGATTTTTTGTGTAGGTGAAGGTATACATAATGATACCTAGTAGAAAAAATATTTGATTTTCAACTAAAATATCTTTTCTGGTAAGTGCATATACGTAGTTGATAGTTTTGGGAAGTCAAAATTAAAATGTCTAATAGATTTTTTCTAAATAATTGTGATAAAACACAAAAAAAAAGCGACTAAGTGGATGTCGCTCTGCTGTACAGTAGGTTACAAGTGAGTCACTGTAATGGATGGTGTTAGATTTGAATTCAATGATATAATATCATTGCATAAGAAAAACGTTCTGAACGAAAACGGCCAGTCAGTCTAAGATATTTGTGTGGTGGGCAACCTAATTGTGGCAGCCGTGCAAATCGACGGCGCAGATGTGGCCGTCAGGTATTGCCCACGCTCGAACTACGCTGGCTCAGGGTAATTGCCGTGCGATGATAGTGGACTGTAAAGCGAAAAAGGGTAATAGGAAAATAGATGACAGTAAAAATATAGTTGTTTTCGTGTGACAATATAATAAAAATTTTATTGGAATGGTTTGGCAGAAAATAATTTTTAGGTGCTAGTGTTAGTAAAATATATGAGTGCGTTCACATACGAACGGCAAAAATTCAATAACATAATAATAATAATATAAATCATAGTACCACGCCGGGCCACGGAAGAAGATAAACAAATTAAATCATCTGTGTACGACTTGATAACGACGAAACTGATCGCGGGTGTTGACAACCGATGGTGCTGCCGTTGTCCCGGCACGACGATAGTGGGCAGATGGAGGCTGACCAGCCGGCGACGACACACTACAACGTCGACTTGGACATAAACAGCCGACGGACGGCTGCACTGCGCACACACCAGTTGGGCGATAACAGCAGAAAAACAGTGGTTTCCAGGCGGCCACAAAACTCCGGCATACGGAGAAAGAAAAACTCCGATGATTTCCAAGACAGCTGAGAAACGGCACTTTCGCAACTGAAGGCACTGCGACGAGCTAGCATGCGATGGGGCAGAGACCGTCGGCGGCACACCGATAACGCTTCCCTCTCTGGAGATATCGAAACGGTCGCGCGGTGTTTGTGGTAATGACGATAACGCGAGGCAAAGTCTAAACCCGGTATCTCGTACCGAACAATATTACTAAGTATATTTGATGATATCATTGTCAATAAAGTAATTTATATATTTAACTATTTACATGGAACTTTGAATTTTCGATCCTTAGCTATAAAAGTTGACCATTTTATACATTTTTAATTACAAAATAGATATTAAATTTCAAATTTGATAAATTTTATCAAAATTTGACTTTTAAATGCTTATAAAAAATAATTGTGCCTATATATAAGAAATATTTTCAACTGCTATGCTAACAATATATCAGGAGATTTGCATTAAATTTTCACGATTTTTTACTCCACAATTATAATTTTATTGATATTTAAAGAAAAAAACTAAAAAAATTGAAAACAGACAATGTCCGTAAACAGCTCAAAAATAGTCAAAATTGTATGGTGTATAGAAAATGAAAATATGAACATTAAGTGAAACTTTCATGTATCTACAGTTATTCGTTTTTGAATAACAATAAAATAATAAAACTGCTAAATGAGAAATCGAGTGAATATCCAATATTGTAAAAATATGAACTTCAAAAGCTCATAAAAATTTAATTTGATTTGCTTGCAGACATTTTTTTTTTGATAAAGGTAGATAAACTAATGAGGAATCTTGTATTACATTTTCAGATCTTAGATTTAAAAAGACATTTTTTTATGAATTCTCAACTAAAAATAATTTTCTAATTTTCGTGATTATTCCGTATTTTATCAAGATTTGAACTTTAAATGCTTATAAAAAAAACTGTAACAAAGGATTTTTAATATTTTTCAAAAGTCATTGTACAATATAGTAGGAGCCTTGTATTAAATTTTCAAGCATTATTATACAACAAATAAAGTTTTATTGACATTCATTGAAAAAAAGACTAATAAAATTGGAAACTGAAAATATTCCCAAACATTTCAAAACGAATCAAAATATTTTAAAAATGTATTTGTGTTCAGAAAATGGAAATATAAACAACCAGTGAAAATTTGATGAATATAGAGTTACACCAAAAACCAAAATCGATTTAGCATAAAAATTCCCGTTTTTCCTTAATTTTATGTTTTTTTTTCAGGTGCTTTGGAAAACTATTGGGTATTTTTGACCTCCCTAATGCACCAACAATAATCAATTTCCTATCGAATAAGATACTGAAGTTAAAAATCAATGCATTATTTCGACAACTTATCGTGTACACAGACACAAAAAAAAAAATTAAAGAAAAAAATACACATCATTGTAAAATCAAATTATTCATCGTTCCATTCGGAATCTAAAATTAGAGAAGAGTAGGAAATTTTTCGGAACAGCACTTTTTGACAAATTCTAATTTCTTTTATTTTTAGAGTGGTTTCTTACTTTCCGCCTTATTCAATAATTTATGGAATTTATTCCTTACTATTTGAAAAAAAGTGATCACATTATGATTAAAACGGAAGTCACTTTATACAGGTGTATGATGTATAGGTATATGCTTTCAATTAAAATATAATAATACTTACGCATACAAGCAGTAACTAGAACCAAAATAATCAATGGTTAGTAAAAAATGTTATAAATAATATTATAATGTTATGTAATAGTTTCTCATAATGTTTTGGAATGTGTACGGTATTAAATCAAATACTAATTCAAAAGGATGTTATTGTGTTAAAAATTTAATCTTGCTGAAAATCCTATTCGCTCAAATAATTTTATTTAATTATTATTTTTTTAGTGTAACAGTTTATGAACAAGAACTGGAATCATGAATATTATACCTATGGTTATTTATATTATTATCTATATTATACCTATAAATATGAATCTGTTATGAATCATGTTTACAATATAGGTAGGTAGTAAACACAAATAAATAGATACTTACAAGGATGATCATCACAAACAACAACATTCAATATAAAACATATATAACTATCATATAATTAAGAATTTTTGCCATGTTCAATAACTGAATAA
>NC_042495.1:7410954-7411937 GCF_005508785.2 Acyrthosiphon pisum | reverse complement strand
ACTAACTATAATATTTGTATCACTAGATACTGCAAGACAATGATTCGCATTAGTAGGGTAGCCAGGGGGGTTTTTTGTGTGTTAAAACACCCCCCTCGGCCGTATTTATATCAAAAATATAATATTTATAATATAGGAATACAATCATTAATTGTTCGTGGTAAAATGTATTCTGTTATGCCATTCACACACTATATACCACGGTAAACGGTTGAAGCTCGTATTATAATTATTTTTGAAAAAGTATAACAATTTATTTTAGATACACATTTGGAAGTCAAACGCATATTATTATAATTTATTAAAACAATTCAATGTATGACTATATTGATTACATATTGTAAGAAACAGCGTGAAATCCTTCACAAGTTACATTTTATTACAAAAAAAAAAACGCCACTGTTTAGCAACATTGTTTTCATTGGCCACCGTCGTTCAAAGTAAAATTTTTTTATCCCCAATGATTTTTTGACAGCATACAGCAAACAATTTATATATAAATTTATCTAGTTAAGTCTCAACACAAATTAATGTGACTTTCTGGTAAGTTTTCCTTTTAACTTTTCTTTGGTAGGTAGTCGAAAATTTTTTGATTTTCTTAATTTTGTTAAGGTTTTAGCTTTAGACCCACATTAAAAATAATATATTGTGGATTTGTGTTCAACTTGACCGAGAGAGAAAATTATTTATCGACGATATTTAAAAATAACAATTTTTAAAGCTCAAAAAAAGTCAATATATTTTGATATCGAAGAAAGTTTTAAATTACTTTCGGAAATGTATAAATATATAATATATGAAAATTATTTGGGTGATATAAGTGAATATACGAGAAATGCTGAATTACAATTATGGCAAATATTTTTAAGCACCAGTCAGATATTATTCAAACAAAAAAAACTGTTACAGACCTGTACTTTCAGTGTGATTATCAAATATACCCATCATTTCAAAATTGCTGCAAATATTTATTACTTTACCAG
>NC_042495.1:7407195-7409795 GCF_005508785.2 Acyrthosiphon pisum | reverse complement strand
TTAAAAAATTATTATTCGATATTATTAAAAACTTAAAACATTATAATATTAGAATATAAACATTAAAAGATAAGTGAAATACTGTAAAATATTGTAAAATATAATAATAATAGTTATGATACAACACGGCATAATTAATTAAAACTAGAACAATACATTTCAAAAAAGGCGGGTAAGTCGTGGATGTCGCTCTGCTGTACAGTAGGTTACAAGTGGGTTACTGTAATGGATGGAATTAAATTTGAATCCAATGATATTATATCATTGTATACGAAAAACGATTCTGAACGGAGATGATTTGTCAGTCTAGGATATATTATTTTTAAAGAAAAACTTATGGAGAACCTTGTACCAAATTTTAAAAACTTAGTTATAAAAGAAAAAATTTTTACGATTTTTCAACCACTAAATTACTTGCAAATTTTCGCAATTTTGACATATTTCGTATAAATTTGAACTTTAAATGCTTATAAATAAAAATTGTGACAATGTATTCCTTTTATTTTGCAACTGCTATTGTAAAAATATGTTAGGAGCCTTGTATTAAATTTCCAAATCTTAGAATTAAAAAGAAAAACTTTTATGAATTTCTGTCTAAGATAATTATTGAACATTGCCGTAATTTTTACGTATTTAGTCAAAATTTGAACTTTAAATGCTTATAAAAAAAAAATCGTGACTATATATTTTTATAATTTTTGAATGGGAGTTAGAACAACATATGTGGACCCTTCTATTAAATTTTCAAGTATTTTGTCCCAGCTAATTTTTTTTTATCAACATTTAGTAGTACATCGTATTATCTAAGTTTGTATCACATCACCACGACCCAAAACCATTAGACGATATAACATTATGTGCCGTTAACAACGCGAAAGTTGACATGAAGCATTGATTATTTGATTATTTAGATTATTATTATAATTATTATTATAATACCATATTTTATAACAATATTATTTTTATTTTTTCTATTTTAATTAATTAACACTATACATAATTACTAGTTACTACGTAGGTATAAAACTTATATTTATAATATATACTTTATGTATATAATAGTACAAAGTGTCCGCGTTCTGCAATGTACCTACCTTTTTACCAGACCGTACAAAGTGACCGCGTTTCGCCCTTTTAATGCCTGACCGTACAAAGTGACCTAGAACCAAACTCATTTAGTGATGATTAGTTACTTTAAATAATTAATTATTTTATTATAATATAAAATATAAATTATATAGATACATTTTTAACACCTTTTCATTTGTTGATTTTAAAAGTTACAACATAATATGTTAATATTAATAATAGTATATTATACTATTAATTTATTATAATACTAGCTGCCCGACCTTCCTCCGGAAGAAATTATTTTTTTAAAATTTAATTTAAATACATATGACTATTTTTTGGCTATACAAATAATATAATATAATTACATATTGTAGTTATTGTTATTGCTAATTTCTGAAAATTATATATCCTACATTTTGAATTCAACCACTGGAGTGGTAAATTTTATTCTATTATAGAATAGAGATAAGGTAGAAAAAAATGTAACAATAAATTAATTGTTCGATGAATAATATATATTGCAAATGGAAAAATGCAAGTGCAAACAAATAAATAAATAATTAATAATAATAATAATAATAAATAAATAAACAAACCGGTTTTCTTCGTCTCCAAAATCAAGTTAGATTCTTATATGTAGATTGTAGATAGATGATATAATATAATTATACGTGTTATAATTTTAGGTATTATCGGGGCCGTATTAAGGGAAAATGTATGGGGGAGCAAACATAAATATGACGCCCCGAATTCAGTATACGCCTTTTTTTACAAGTAAATAACCAAACATTTAAAAAAAAATAACAATAAAAAACTTAAAAATTATTATTTCATGTGTTTGTCACATAGGCATTTACAATATTTACTGCGTCTAATACATCCTCATCGTTTGACGACATTTTGAGGAATGAATAGAGCAAAGTAAAACAATTTCAAGTAACATAAATAATCACGTCATTTGAATTAACAATAAAAATAATTTGTCATGACAAACTCACGTCACCCATCATATTACCAGTCATGAGTCACGAGTCATGTTACTTCGGTGGACGCTGCGCTTATGTCTAGTCCAGCGTTTCCCAAATTGTGTTCCGCGGAACCCTAGGGTTCCGCGCGGACTATCTCAAGGGTTCCGTCAGATGTATGTGATGTTGAGAAAATTATTTTATATTATATTTGGATTATTTATATAAAAAATATTATTTTATATTATTTAAAAAAAGTTCACCTAAAATCTAAATAATAGTTATTATAGTATACCTAATATCGTTATTAAATATTTTATAAAAAATTGTTATCGAACATTTGGAAAACCTCGAAAAATCATTGTCTCAGTATTTTCTTGCTACTAATAATGACGTTGATTGGATACAAAATCCTTTTTGTAATAATTTATAAGGCTAGGCGCTTTGGCAGTATTTTTTTCGAAGGCGGGAATGTTTGAACTTTTAAAGTTGAGTTTGATTGTCCATATAGTCATGTCTCATGACCCGTGTAAATCGGTAGTTCTAAGTACTTTATACGGC
>NC_042495.1:7404652-7406162 GCF_005508785.2 Acyrthosiphon pisum | reverse complement strand
AGTTTGATACAATATATTTGACAGTATAGGTATTATTATTATTTATTACAAAATAGTATTTTTTTATATCGATAGTCGTAGACATCATCGGTTATTTTAAACAAAAATTATATTATTATGATCGGTGAATTGAATTAATTTCGATATTCAATTCGACGGAACAAAATATCAATTATTTGTTGTAGTTATAATAATAATTATTAGTTCGGGAACAACAACACAAAATCATGAAGTTGTAGTTGTTGCAAAGGTCCTTCATTAAATGTGGGCATTTCAAATCCTTAACACACAATACCGGAACGTCATCTGAAATAGAAAAATAACACTAAATATTATTAATTACCCATCACTGTCATTACACTACAAAATATAAGTATTTTACAATATTGAAATAAAAGTCGTTCAAATATTTTTTGTAGTTAGTTTTTAGTTGTTTAGTGGAGGTTTCATAGTAATTCAAGTAATTTGACCATTCTCAGAATATTTCATATCAAATATTTTGAATATTTGTCAACTTTTTTTAGTTTTAATTTCCTATAAAATTATCAGTATCAGTCGAAAAACGGCGAAGACATAACAAGATTAAGCTTGGGGGTTCCAGTTGGTCATGTTTTAAGGAATTTAATATAGGCAATTTATTTAAATGGTGAAATTAAAATGACTTGTAAGTGTGTGCAGTGTGCAATAAGAAACGAACATTATTATGTGAGAGTTTATTTTGTAATCATTTTCCTAATAATATGTCCTAGAAAATATGTCCTGTATTATAACAGTTGTAGGCCCGCATAATACCGCCCAGTAGGTCGGACGTTCTTTATATTTGCCATCAAATAACTTACGTACGCGCAGTCATTGGCAAAGATAATAGATAAAAAATTTTCAATTTAAAACATAAAACTCATCATGATTCATGATCGATAACATAAGGTGTAACTTATTAAACTAAGAGCTAGAATATTACGCGAAATCAATTGTTTTTGCTAATATTGCCGATACCCTAATAAGTTTACCTATAATATATAACCGGTAGACGGTCACTCATTATTATAACCCATCTGGTTTTTAAATCACTGAAAACACCAAATTCTCATCTGTCGTTTAATATTATCTGGCGTAATAAAAACACCTACAATTTTTTTAAGAGCAGTTTTTCATAATTTTATCGTAATGGTGTTTTAATGATTGATTTATTTACTGAAACATTTGTAAAAACAACTTTATCGTCATCGGGCTCAATATTATATTATATTATAATAATCGAAAACACAGTTAACCGCCCTACGCACAATAGTGTGCTGCAATTCAAACGACACGTTTGTATCTTGTGTCGTTTGATTAGCTGTGTTGATAGTCAACGAGCCTGTTGTTGTTGCGTGAACACGAGATTTTTACCGATAACAACAAATTAGCGTGTTCCGGTCAGGTGATTTATAACCTACACACATGAATATCGAACACACAAAATATCGAAAATAATAATATAGAACTATAAATGAACGTAGGACATTTT
>NC_042495.1:7387553-7404602 GCF_005508785.2 Acyrthosiphon pisum | reverse complement strand
CATACCTACTAATACTATATAATATTATAATATACTTCATTACAGAATAGGTCCCAAAAAAATCGTTCCTAAAATAATTGATTTATTGATTATGTTGTTCTGGCGATGTGCTGCTCTTATACAGTCTTTATACTTATTAGTTATTAAAGTTATCTCTAGTTTCCAGATTTGTAGACAAGAAATATCGTAGAATATAGCTGATATATTTATGAACACGAAATTTCATAAATGCATAATATTCTTACACGGTACACCGATATTAATAGATAGGTATTTACGAACAAAAAAATCTTGTAAAATGGTATATTGTATACAAATGTACAATTCTGTTGTTAATTTTTTTAACTATGAAATAAAATATGACATATTAATAAAAAAGTATAAAAGTAATACTGTAGAAAATATTCAAAAAATTTAGTTTATCTGGTCATTGATTTGCGATCAACAATTTAATAAAACTTTGAGCAAAGTTTAAATTATTGTATTTAATATTCATATATTAACTTTTATGCAATAATCTAGAAAAATATGTAAATTATTAAATATTAATTTTTACTCAAATATGTAAATATATGCAAAGAAAAACAACCTAATCATATTATATTCATATGTATTGAATCTTTACGGACTACGTCATTAAATCAGAATAATTTTTTGTCAACAGTAGAAAAATTTGCATTCACATAAAAATCTGATCCCTATAGTTATTTCTCATAAGTTATTAGTAATAAAGTATTATCTATTTAATAATAATATTTATACCTTCGACATTATAGTCATACCTAGGTATAATATATCATAATAGGTACACCATCGTATTCAAAATGCAGTTTTGACCATTTCGGAAGAAGAAAATTCAAGTCACAAGACTTAACTTGCGCAGACCCACGATGCATTAATATCTAACTACATATTATTATTATAATGTCCGTATTGACGAACGCAATGATTATTATATTATTAAATATGTACCTATACAATCTCGAAATCCATTCGATTCGTATGTGTATATTATATATTATATATTTACCTATATTGTATATTATACTTCGGCGTAATCTCGTCGAGACCGACAATCACCGTGTCATTTGTAGATCTTAAACACACGTTTTGTTTCCACGGTAAACACGCCTTGAAACAATAAGGGTGCGGTGATTTGAATCAACCCTTTGCAGAGACGCTCTACATTTTTGTTCTTCCTTCAAAGAACGCCGCGCCGCAAACGATCAATTATTCGACCTGACGGAGGAACAACGAAAAAGGGTCACTCTTGTCGATACTATTTTCCTGACAATTGGAGGAGGGTTATTACATGTCTTATAATTACTTATTGTTGTGTACACCGCGGCCAAGGCTATTACGGGAACGTGTGTATATAAAGATATACACATAGTTATGAGTTATAACTTATCTGTATCACAATATCTATACATATTTATATATGATGAGAATATTTTTAGATACAATCTTCTCATGTTGTCATGAGAAGTCGAAAACGTGTTTATTAAATGTTCGTAAACAGACATGAACAAATAATAATATAGGTAATATACAGATGATTTAATATGATTGTGAACGATCAACGTCGCGAATCAAAATATCGAATATTGATTTTGCGTATACAAGGGGGTAGGACGGACACAGAATACAATTTAAAACAAAACATTTGCTGCTCTGACAGTTGAGCAAAGCGAGAAGGATAATGTCATAACAGTGTGGGATACAATATTATGGGTATATTAGACACGGCTCGCGCATGTAAGTTTTTTTCGAGACGTGACCCGATTCGTGCACGGACCGCAATTCCGTCGTGGGAGACAACACTATCGTTTCTTATACGCCTCAAAGTGTATATATGTGTATAATATCATACATATATAATATATATACTTTGTACGTGCAGTGTACGGTTTTTCGACCATTCAAACTTCAAATTGTACATATAAGTGAACACGTTTTATAGGTATACGCATGTTTTGGCGCGGTATAATATATAATATTAAATTATGGCCTTACTATTATTATTTCGTAGAATATAAAGGGTGATCGTTTCGGGTTTCTTTCTCGGGTTTCTTGTATTTTTTTATTTCGGCGTTGTTTGTTTTCAAAAAACCAACATTCGATATTAAACTTTTTTACCATACACTTTAATACTGCAGTATGCCAGTATCCGGTCGGCACCCATCAACCCACGAATTCCACACCTAATTATACAGGGTGATTCATTAACCGTAAAACACTCATTATCTCAAAGAGTATATTAATGTTTTTGAAAATATTTTTTTACATAGTTTCATGTTGTTAAAAAAACAACGTTTTTATTAAAAAATCATATTTTTTAAGTATTTTTTAACCTTATATTTTCCAGTTGCACCGTCTCTGATTAAAGTTAACCGGAGTTTAATCGGCCGAATTTGCCCGATTAAATATCTGTTATCAGCTGATTAAGCTTAATCCAAGTTTAACCGTAGACAGTGCAACTGGCCCTTAGCAGTTTAGACAAGCGGTGTAGTGGACAAACAATTTGTGGGGTAACCCCGTACCACTCCACTCCACCCATCTAAATTTTAAATACTTATTCTGTTTTGGAATATGAAAATAAAACTATATGCTATCATTCAAAAAAGTAAAAACTTAAAAATTACAAGGATAAAAAATATTTAAAAATTTAATTTTTTAATAAAAACATTGTTTTTTTAACAACTTGAAAATATGTAAAAAAATATTTTCAAAAATATTAATACTTTTTGAGATAATGGCTGTTCTACGCTTAATGCATCACACTGTATAGCACATGGATTTGGTCACTAAAAAATAGGTTCACTCTGCAGTATTGGCAAAAAAAAAACTTTACGTTTAACCGATGATTAAAGCTTATATCGATTAAATCTTCAATAGTTGTTGTATAATGTGTTACAACTTAAACTTAAACCTCGATGATAAAGTTATGCTCATATAGGTGGTACTTGTTGACGAATGAAAATTCGTTGTTGATACTAAAATTCGTTCCAGCGATATTTTACATTGATTTGAGTGGCTTGAAAAAAGTGACCATAATTATCATTGACAATAATATTGTGCCTGATGAGTCACCAAAAGACTGTCATATAAATTTGCCTATATTTTTCTCCTTAAATAACGACCGACTGCAGTCCCCTATATAATACATACGATGCATATTATTGAACTAAATAAAAATAGTAGTTTGTAAAAATAATCATCATACTCCATGACAATAATCATTCATAATTCAATACTGTCCAAGGTCCATGATTCATCTTGTAAATCTGTATTTTTGTCGATTTTAAAATATTATATATTTTGTAGGTACTTACCTATAATTATTATATATTATACTGATCCATAAAAGAATCGAAAAATCCAACGAATTTTACACTTAAATAATAAATATGGATACAATTGATTTAATCTAATAAATACAGTTTAATTTTAGATATACTTTGTTTCCTTAACACCGGTGACACAAAAACCGAGTTTTTAAAAAGTACGAGGCAAATCGTGTTGGCGCGATCGCGTGACGGGCGAACTATTAATATTATATTATAGCCAACGACCGCGGATTTCACACGTAAGACAAAAGGAGTAAGCACAAATCTTTACGCATAAGGATATGCGTATTTAAAATAATATAATATTATAGCATATTATATATTACGTAGGTATTTATAATAAATACGATTCTAAAACCTCGTGTGTGATGGGAAGAAACGAGGAACAATATTATAAATGTGACATCTCTATATTATACACTATAATATAATGATGAAGTCGCCGTCGTGTAATGTGGTATATAGAGTTACATAATATTAGTTAGGCTATTTAGATGGCTTATAGGTTCTTTCAACTGAATGAAATTAACACCTCAAAAACTCACGTTGCGTGCGTCTTATAATCTTATTGAATGAATATGGACATTTATTTTGTAAGCTTTATACCTATGTATAAATAAATGTTTCTTCGTCTGCTTGTCCTCTGTAGACTCAACAACGACTCTAACAATTTAGATTTACATCAAATCTTAACATTCGTTTTGTCCATCTCCATAAAAGTGTTTACGTAGGAAGTATTTCCAAAATTAAGAAGTAAAAAATCATCAAATACGGAAAACGATAGAAGGATAGATCAATTTTAATTCGAGCGAAGTTGGGTAAATACTATATATAGTATATAGACTATATATTTTATAATTATTAATTTGTCATAAAGTATATTAATAAAAAACAAATCAAACTTGAGTACTTAACATGATTATAATATAATTAATAATTATTATAGACTTGAAAATTTTATATTCAGTTAATTTTATTATTTTCAAATTATAATTTATAATATAAGCTTAATTATTGTATACAAGTTATTCGTGTAAATCAGTGGTCGTCAAAATGTTTAGGCTCTTGGGCCATATTCAAAAATTAAAAAAGTTTTAAGGGCCGTTTCAGATAAAAACAAAAATGTAAGTAATATTTTATGGGTTTATTTAAGAAGATTTATAAATATTAAATATTAAATTAAATCGTAATTTTGTAGCAGTCCTTATGATTGTATGAAATATAGATGCACGGACCGCCGGTTACCAACCCTTGGTTAGGTTACTCGTGCTCTGGTGCAAATAATAAAGCGTATATAAAAATATACGCAGGGCCAACTTCCATATAATTTTCCTTATTAGCTAAGATAACTCCGTTTAGTAATATGCATATTATGGTGTTTTGTTTTAATTATAAAATCGTATTTTGATTACCACGTTTTTACCGAAACAATTAGTAAAATACTGATAAAACTTATTATGAAAATAAACATTGAAATTTTATTTTGTGATAATGGATAATTGTTTTTGAATCAAAATCTGTAATTTTCTGCAACTTTCCTCCCAAGCCACGCCTCATGTCGACCCCCCCCCCACGAATCATCAACACCGCATGTAAATTTGCCTACATCCTGCGCCTTAAATCATGGTCAACTTCAAACCCCTTGTTGAAATAATAAATACAATATTATTGATCGTCCATGACACATAAGATTGTAACCTATAATATTACCGCACTACCCCGTGCAGCAGGCTACCACACATACTCGGAAACGTATTGTTATAACGTATAATTATTATTCAGCTATAATAATATTATATTCACTACCTATATTATAATATTATTATTACACATTCTATAACAGCGCACGAACGTAATGGATATTATTTTATGGTTGATGTACCTATCATAAAAGGCCGAGGCCGACTGCGCAGATCTGGACTAGGACGTTGTTCCAATTGATACAAATCAAAAGAAGACTTTTTAAAACTTTTTTTAGACGTTTTTTAAAAACATACTTAACTCAACGATGCACTAAAGTAAATTTAACTTTTGCACACTGTTTTTGAGCTTGGTTATCGGATAAGTAATAGAATACAGATCAATAGTTTTTGAGGTCTCCACAGTCCTTGTCTCTTGTATATCTTGAAAAAACCAAAAAAAAAATATTTAAATTTAAATAAGCTTCATGGGACAAGAAGTGAGGCTTAAATAAATTTCATGTTTTTTTTTTCAATTACCATTATAATAATTCATATTTATTAATAATTTTTATTCACAAAAATAGTTAATACAAATACCAAAATAACTTATAAGACGTTAAACTAAACCAAAGCCTAAAAAAGTTAAAAATGTTTACAATTTTTTAGTTTCAATGAGCTTCTAACATGATGTATTTTTTATTTTACAATAATTCAAAACCACAACTCGTCGTGTTAATACGCGCCATGTGATTGTTCAATAATAATACATTATATTATTATTATTATTATAGAACACAAATGAAAAATAACCCGCATCGACGCAGCGAGAGAAAACATAAAAAATCAACCCGACAAAATACATATTATTATTATTCCTACTATGTAAACCTATATAATATCAGCTCATCGTATATTATAATGCTCCACAGCCTTGGTATATTATATTATATTACTCACGTAGGTATTGTACCTGCCTGCCTACCTTACCTACCAGCTATTACTCACACCGCACAGTGGCACAGGTCTTTTGTGACGAGGAAATATTCAAAAAATGTTGGCGCTTTTCAAAACCTCGTAGTCGTAGTCGTCGTAGTCGCATACATATAATAATAATATATAAGTATATGGGTAATTACGTTCGATTGCGCACGCGCCGCGTCTGTCCGACCACGCCGTGGCGGGTATAATGTCAAATTAACGACATTTGTATACCCAGGTCCGTTTACTTATTCATAAAATATGTTTTGTCCCGAGACGAGCGTAAACGAAATATTATAATATTGTAATAAACGAGCATTCATTATACTCGCTGTGGCTCGCGGCGGCGACGGTTGTACATATAAACGCTCGCGCTTAACTACAGATTCTGAGACGTGTCGCGGTGTGTGTTTTCGACAAAATATTCACCCCCTTCGCAGTTGAACGTACCTATACATAATAATAATATTATAATAGGAGATGGACGTTTGAGCTCGCTTGGACAAAATTGTAGGTCAAGTGAGATTCAACTGCAGCCCATAACAATGAGCGTGATTATAAAACGGTCGAATTAGTTGTGTATAGCCATTATTTTTTTTTATAATGTATTATTTAAAACCATTATTTCTTTTTTTTTTAATTTTACTTAAAACAAAATCTGATAACAACCACACACATTTACTTTCCCAATTTAATGTTAAAATTTATAACGTGTTCATTTTCGTAATCTATATCATTTCAATTGCTTAAATGTTTGATTTTCTTTTTTTATTAGATGTATAATGTCATTAATAGATAATGTTACATATATTATCACTTAGATTATGGTGCAGTATAATACATTTGGAAAGTTGACGTTCAGTTCTAAAACGTAATCCTATATTTTCCCAACCATCCCCAGTGGCCGAAGTGGCTCAAAATATTATGTGAAATAATGGAAAAAGTACCTATATTATAAAAATTGCGGAGGGATATCCCCCTCCCACTTCATCCACTGCAGTAGTCAATGAAGTGGCTCAAAATAAGGGGAGGGATGAAAACTAGACATTGTTAGTATAATAAGGGGTTCAACAATTTATTAAATTTTATAAAATTGTTGATATTGAGAGTTTTTCTTGTGAGGCAAGCTCTTATACTAAACCTCGTCGGCTCAGAAACCCTTAAAATATAATTTTATGTTATTACTTATTATAATGTTACACACTAGCTAAGCTAAAGGGGTATGATATAGGCAATTTTAGTTCAAAATCAGAGAATTTTTTCAATATTAAATATTTAAAAATATATATTTGGAAAATTAGAAACAATGCATATTTTATAGTCAAAATATCACAAATGTTCGGGAAATGAAATAATGTGTAATATTTGTATTGTTTGTAATTAATCATTATATTATTGTAGTGGAATTTAAAACCATCACAGTTAATTTATGACAGTAAAAATATAATATTTTGATAAGTAATAATAAAATCTATACCCATAGAATATTGTTTTCCATAAGATGGCATAATAATGAAAAATGTACTTGTTCTGTATAACTCTTGCATCGTCTAAAATGTCACCCATGACTCTTGAGTATAGGATCTCCTCCCGCTTTTTAAGGGGCTTGATATAGGCTATTTTACGAATTTTAACGAAATTAGTCTATTATACTATTATATTACTAATTGTTGAGAAATATAATTATTAAAAAACTAAATAAAAAAAAAAAAAAAAAAATTGGCACAAATGTGCTGCATTGCTCAAATACCAATCTAGAAGGATTTTAGACAACAATTATTATAATTGTAGGTATTAGTAATAAGTAATAATATTATGTGGGAGCTTGACATATACATTTTTTGTTTTAACTTCTATAACTGGTAGACGATATTTAAAATTAAAGCATTTGATTTTTTTTTTCATGAAAAGACATGTTGCAAAAGGGATATTATTATATAATTTTTTTGAAGTTTTTGAAGTTTGAACCCTCTCAACTCTTAACTTAACCATTTAACAAATCTGTATTTTAATTTATAATATAATAATATATAGGTACATAACAATAATATACTTTATACAAATACTGCTATGGGTTTATTAATTTAGTCTAAGCATAATATGTATACATATTACGGTTTATTTGAGTTTGTTGTCAAGACAGTGTTAACTATATATGGTGTTGAAATTCAAAAAAACAATAAAACCGTTTTATTATTACAGACAACAAGCGAGGCATCTATCCTGTGAATTTCCCACTGCATGTATAAAATAGGTACGCAGCTTGTTTGTCATTTATTATTAAAATATCTACTATAGATTACTTCGGGTAACAAAAAAAAAAACACTTTTCCGAAGAAAAAGAAAAGAACAAAGTGCTATATTAGCTGCTAATGAGTTTTTTGATCAAACTGGCGATGCCACACGTCGTAAGTAGGTATACTTTATTATATTAATATTATAGCATTGGTATTTAATATTATTTTTATACCTCGATACCCGTAATCGTAGTCTGCGCAAATTATTATTATGATAATATAAACATGGTATTTTAATTTTAATACACGCGTTGCGTAGTACGAGACGGCCAGACGTCAAACTTTCCGAACTTGAAATTACCATTATCATTATTATCGTTATTATCATGTATAATATTACAAGAGGTGTACGCCAGCACGAGCCGTACAATATAACAGTTTCCGACCTGTTGTTTTGTTATTTATTTTTTTTCTTTCAAACACCACGTACACACAATAAATACAATAATAATACACATACACACACACACACACACACACACACACACACACGAGATTGTGTAAGTAGGACGGCGGCGGCTTCGTCGTCAGGCTTTGTAGTGTAAATCAACGAAGGTCGCTCGCGTCTCGTGTCGGCGCGGTCTTTTCGCCCGTTTGTGTTTATGCTAATAATTATTATTGTCTCTGCCGCCGCCTCTACAATAGACCCGCGAGAAATAAACAGTCGTCGCACTATCCGACGGCCGAAGACTGTACAGTATAGCTATGCTGTACTGTATGCTCTGTATAGCATATTAGCATAGAGGTAGATAATATTATTATAAAATATATTGTGTATTATGTGCTTATATACCTGCGCCTGTATTGTAATACAGAATGACACTTTTGAAGGCAAACGATCATTTGAGTAACAGTATTATATTATTACTTGCTGAACTACCCGTCGCTGCCGCGTTACAGTAAAAAAATAAGATTCTTAAATAATATTATATATATAAATAAGTATTAAAATGTGTATATCGTTATAATAATGTTTAAGAAAAACATAAAAATATGGAAAGTACCTAATTTAATTTCTTAAGTTTTAATAACATTTATAAATATAGGTACTAAAGAGATTTCCATACGGGAAAACTACAAATATTTCACCCAAATTAAAAAAATTGATAAACAAATGAAAATTTCAATGAATTTGTATATTATTTTTAATAACAACCCTACTTTATCCAATGTTTGACCCTGTGCTTTGTTTATTGTCATGAAAAAATTCTTATTAGAAATTGACGTCTAATAAATGAAAAGAAAAGAGTAGGTTAGGTGTCAAATCAATTCGTTTTTAGATTCTGAACGGAGCGAGGAAGCTATTGGTTTTACAATGGTGTTTATTTATTTATTTTTTTATATCCTGTATACAAAATTTTTACTAGAAGGAGTGCTTCGATTTCAACATATAGTACCTTATCTTTTAGCGAATTGGATCAAGATAATACTTTAGAGAGGTAATTTTTCGATTTTCTCAATAGTTATAATATAATGCCACGGGAAAAACCACAAAAAAATTACGAAAAAACGCTAAAAATGGGATTTTAATTTCTAACGCTTTGTTTATCATCATAGAAACGAACAAAAAATTATAATATTATAATATTAATTCAACTCACATGATAAAATAAATAATAACAATATAAAATATCCAGACTGACAAACCGTCTCCGCTCAGAATCGTTTTTCTTATGCAATTATGATATTATATCATTGAATTCAAGTCTAATACAAACCATTATACAATGACCCACTTATAATTTACTGTACAGCAGAGCGACATCCACTCACCTGCTTTTTTTTATTTTATTTAATATGTTTATTTTTTCAATACACTAAGTATTATTACAATCGCCCTAAATCAATTCTATAGGCAATAAAAAACGCTGGCTAGTTCCTTCACCAATTATGGTTCCATGTTAAAAGAATGGTGGTACATATTTGGTACGATAAATCTTGTACCGTTCATTAGATTGGACACTACATTTTATTTTCTCAAGAGTACCATTACTATAGTTCCTTGTGTTAGTACCAAACTATGTGGAGGTAAATCACTTAACTTTAAAATATCTGAACATTTTGTAGGAAATAGAAAATGGCCACAATCTATTGATACTATATTATGTTCAAAGTTTGAACTTAAAAATCGACATCGAAAATCTGACGAAAAAAAGTTTCCCGTCCTTATTGCGATGTATGTATTGACTATTTGTATGCAAAACATAATTATTCGTTCGCCCTCCATCGATTCCCAGAGATTGCGAAAAACACTTCGAAGGGTTGCGTTGCGTCACGGTTTTTAATATATATAATAAAATAATCCAATATTTTGGAAATTAGGGGGGGGGATCTGGTGTGACAACGTAAACTCTTATCTACTGAATAGATCAATGATTAATCGGCATGCGTAATGGTATGAAGCCGATAGGTGTTGTAAATTATAATAATATAATGACATATATGGTTTTTCTATAAATTTTAATCTTCTATCTCCTATGATTGTACGCACACTAATGACTATTATTTAATATTTACTACGCGCACAATCAGACGTAAAGCGTCTTCTTATTGCCTATATTGAACATCTTAAAAATATATGTTTGAAAATCGGACTAACAAATATATATTTGAAATTTGGTATTTAAAGTTTGCATAATACGCATAGCAGGTTTAAAATACGATAAATGTGTTAGAAAATACTTGGAGTACCTCTACCTATACTAAGCTGCAGCCTCGAGTATCCCCATGTTTACACCTATGCCGACAGCACGTATTCGAACTTTAACAATTTAAGTCGAAAAATGACACGTACCTACGGTATGCGCGAGTCAATGAAACTAGACAGGCTACAAAGTTTCCTGATACGTGTTTTTTTTAACAACCATACAAATTATATGGTTTTATTCAACACATTTTTCTTTATCATTTGGTATCATTGGTTTTTGAATCACTCCACTAGATCGCGTCTTACAAAAATATAAAATGCACATTTTTAATAAATTATTTATTGTGGTTTTTTATAATAATACACAATTTGGCTGTGGTCATGAACGTAATGATATCACTGATAATATCGAAAATCCATCTGTAATTTTTGAACAATTTTATATAATATAATATAATACGTTTCTCATTCATATTTGAATTTTGATTTACACTTAAATTATACTAGCAAATTCTGAAAATGACCTAGCATAATCTAGCAAATTCTTAGAAATTTTTTGATATTAGAATTATAGTCCTAGCATATTGTGCCGGTGCCAACTTGATGGACATCTCAAAGTGGCCTAGAATCCTGAAAAAAAATAATGAATTGAAAATTAAAAATTAAACAATAGTAACATTTTGAGAATATTTAGTGTATCGTCGATTATGATAATATAAACCAAAAAACAAAATTTGTTTTGTCGAAAATAGGTTTTGCGTAAAAATCTTGTTTTTCCCGACACTTAAGATAACTACTGGGATCTTTTTACTTTTAAAATTTTGAACTTCCAAGGTAACAACTAGATTAATTTTCCTACCAAAAGAAGAAAAAAAGTAGAAGATCGAAGAATTTCACTGCCATAAAACGCGATTATAGACACAAAAAAAAGTATAATATACAAAAAAATATATGAGTGTGATTTGCTTAGAATCTAAAAAAAATTAAATAATAAATTGTTTGTCAATCATACTTAGGAAACACTAATGAATATTATCTGTAGATTAAAAAGTTAACGAATTGCGTCTCGGGCGTATCTAATTCATTCAAAAAGGTACGTTTACCCAACTTGGTTGTTACGCTATTGGTATTTGGTGTGCACTCAAATATTTGTCATAAATCAATTATCTAATTGTTGTAAGATTTATGAAGTTCAACGTTAACCGTTTAAACGAAGAAAATACAAATGAATATATAATTATTAAATAGGACATTAATTTTGTGTTTAATTTTGAAGCTTAGGAAACAAAATTGCTGAGAGATTTGAAATTATTATGTTTTTAATATGGGAATATAAAATGTATATACATTTGTTTTTAAACAGGTTATTTAGTCCCTACTGAAGTAGTATACTCTACAATTTATAAGTATTTACAATACATAATATCATTTGTATTATCAATAAATAATATTTGGGATTGTTTATTTATTATTATTTTTTTTTTTTAATAAAAATAATAATTTTTACAAAACAAAATATATTTTAAATCTATTAAAATCTATAATAATTCAACGTGATTAATTATCTAACTGCTTTGTACTGGAAAAAATTTAATTAACTTTAAAAATAAGCAACTCTATTGTAACTGATATTATACAATATATGTGCCTATATATAATAATTCTATAAAATAACTAATCATGAATTTTTTTTTTCGCTGTTTATGATCCGTATGATGCAGACAGCAAAAATTCATCATCGGGAACGATACCTCGTAGAGGTCTTATTATTCATCATAGAAATGCAGCAGCTGTAGAGGCTTAGTAAGTACCCATCTACGTATTATTACATTATTAGATTCTAATGGACAATCTCTGAGTGATATTAATTTAACATTTTAGTTTATTAGAACTGTGCCCAGTGGCGCCGAACTAATTTTTTTTAGGTGTGGCAATGAACAATTACTTATACCTACCTACCCACCTAACTTTTTAATAATTTAAAAATGTGTTCATTGCGAGGGGGCTATACAAAGTTAGAAAATATATGTAAAGAAAGTATAAATCTATAATAAAAATAAATAGAAAAGAAAATATTGGAAAATATTTTTGTTATAAAACTGTTTAAAGAGAAAAATGTTTGTTTAGAAAATATAAAGTAATACAATTATTTTGATAGGTAGAACATTTTTAAATGAGATAATATTAAAATGTTAAACATAAATTATCAGAAAATTATTACATTCGAAAATATATTAAAATCAAAATATACAACCAGAAAAGTATTTTGTATAAACCGAATATAATTAGAAAATATAATTACTGAAACAAAATTTAGAATAAATATTGTTCCTGAGAAAATATGATTGCCAAAAAATATTTAAGCATAAATATATATTCTTAGAAAGTAAAGTTATCGAACAATATTTAAGCTTAAATAGATATTCTGATTAAACTTTTATTTAGACATAACTTTAAATTAAAAGTAGTTCGTTCGAAAATAGTATTTTGTTAGAAAAATAATTAAATTTAATACTGATAGAGCGAGCTACCCATGCGTTTGTTGTCTTCGCCCACGACACGGTCTTAGAAGTTATCTATATCTCCTAGATGATCTTCTCTACATCGTGTCTTCGACTTACAAACGTTTCCATATCACTAGTTTTGAATGTTTTAATATTATTTGAGTTAACTGATAGACCCCCCTAAATACGACCCTGAATAGTTGCATATAACCAGCTGGTAGGTACCGTAGGTTATCAACATTTTAATTTTAAATGCTTTTGAAAAATCGTGCATTGTATCATTAATATTTAACTGCTATTAAAACAACTTATGAGAAACCTTGTGTTGAATTTTAAATTTTTTTTACAGCAAAAATTATTTATTGACAAAAATTAATAAAAATCAAAAATGTTTTATGCCTGTGGCCTATAGGCTATAATAGCTTAAAAAGAATTAAATTTTTTTGTAAAAATTCCGTTTTTCAATTGGTTTTAATCTTTGGTTTTTATTTTTGAAAACTATAAATACCTATAGGTACTTGGAATTTTAAATGTTTACCTAATGACCTATACAAAATATAAACTAGATTAATTTTCCCATTAAAATTCCCCCCACCATCGTTAGTACGTCACTGGTTATTTAATATTATATTATATAAATTTGAAAATGGAAATTTTATTATGCATGTTCTCTGAAACTGCTGTCCGATTTTCTTGACTTTTTTTAAATGAAAGAGTACATTGCGGAGCAGATTTAAGACTTAATTCCATATATAGCTAAAGGGTAATTCACAAATGTATTTTTTTTCAGCCCACAAAAAATAATATCATTTTATTTTATTTAACTGTAGCCAATGGTAAGATATTACATTACCCCGCTACCTACCTGATATTATATAATATAGCACAAACGCAAGCGAGCCTCACGGACAACACCGGGTGGGATGGCTATAAATTAAAATGTAGCACTTAAAAAGATCAATTATTGCAATTTTTCCACGGAAGGCCGAAAGGGCATGTGTACAACTAGATATTTATAAAAAAAAACATTAAATAAATT
The DNA here is from genome assembly GCF_005508785.2 of Acyrthosiphon pisum. NCBI lineage: Eukaryota > Metazoa > Arthropoda > Insecta > Hemiptera > Aphididae > Acyrthosiphon > Acyrthosiphon pisum. The sequence goes on along the minus strand of NC_042495.1, from coordinate 7,390,105 downwards.
ACTTTTAAATAATTTGTAAAGAAAGAACATCAGGGTTCCTAGTTTCCTACAACTAAACCATGTCATTTAGAGTTCAATATTACATATTACAATATCTTAAACTTGTAAGTTATAATATATGTTTAGGTTTAGTTGTAAGTAATTAGACTTCCCCCTCAAATTTCAAACACTATTTGCGCCTATGCATTTTGCACCGTTAGTTTAAAAATATGAGCGAATAGACCTATTATACAATTTAAAGGTAAGATTATTATCTAAGCATTGTTATATAGGCTTTTTATTATATTATAACTTTAAAACGAGTTATACCTAAGTATTTTAATGGCATTGTATTATAATATTATGATACCAGATACATGATCAGTGGCGCCGGAGAAGGGGGGCAAAAGTATAATTTCCCCCCCCCCCCCTACCACATTAAAATTAAAGGGTAAAATACAATCGTAATTTACGCTTAATTTATACGTTTACGTATTCAAAATAAGTCTCATTTTCACGAGTGTGCGTTATAATAATTAATATTATTATTATTATTATCGATTTATTATTATAACATAATACAATATAATATAGACATAATATTATTGAGTAATTTTTATAGACGTTTTCGGTCGGAGTGCTTTATCAAATATTTATAATTGGAAGTTCCACCAGTCCCGGATAGTGTTCTCACAACATAGTTACAATATTGTTTATTATTACAATATCATTAGGCTATTTTTGGGTTTTTACAGTTTATATCGTCGTTTACGATAAGATTCCGATTGGCGATTAGTGATTACTGATTACGACTATTAAATGAGTACGCTGTCGTGATCGTTGACTGTCGGCTGTCGCTACAGAATACAGTTTACACTTTAGTACTTTACAGTAACATTCATATTAAATATTTACAAACTGTAATTGTTTAAACACGTTACACGTACCGGTACCTGCAATGGCTGTTCCCAAACCCCAAAAAAATATTAGAGACTTTTTCAAATTGAAAACACCTGTGAAAATTCAGGAACTTATACCTAACGAGGTAAGTTTAAGACATACTTTCAAATAAATTTGTTTTATTTGTTGTAATTATTAATCTGTCTAGTAAAATAAATTGTTATAAATATAAATATTACTGATATAGTAATATATCAATATACCTAAATCAAACTGATTTCTACAAAGCAATATTTTTCTTGAACGAATAATAATTTTACTTTTTAGATACCTACCAATTATTTTTTTATTTCCTACTCAAATATATTTCAACAACTAATGTCGTTAATTAATATTTGTAGACAGTAGAACAATTATATTTCTGTATAATATATTTTTACTTTTGAATACAACTTCAGGTATTTATTTATTATTTTTATTTTATATTTATTTATATATTGACATATTGTTACTTTAGAATATAACTTAAGGACTAAGGTATAAATTAAATACATTTTTTATATTTCATTTATTTATATTTCTGTATAATATATTGTTACTTTTGAATACAACTTCAGGTATATAGTAAATATATTTCTTTTAAAACTTATTTATTATATTTATTTAGATACTGTTATTATAACTTTAGGTATAACGTAAATATGATTCATGTTTTGTTTCAATATATAAATGTATAAATTTAATCACTAAATTTATACATTTATGTGTTGGTAAACTTTTGCTATGTTAAACTAGCTAGTAAACTTTTAAATAAAAAAATATATATACATATATTTATGTATATACCTATATATTAAATTACCTATATTAACGTTAAAAGAATAAAACATTAAGAAAAGTTTTCTGTTATCAATTACAAATAAATATATTATAATAGTTGTCTTCATTTAAAAATGATTAAAATATAATATAATATACTATGTTGAAGAAAGATGTATGCAATTTATTTGGTTTGACAAGTCCAAAAGTGGGTATTAATGGTTTTGGTAAAATTGGGAAAATGGTTTTGCGTATGGCACTAAAAAGTGATGACCTGGAAGCAAGTTTTAATTGGTTTGCTATTCGTAAATTGTATTAAGTCTGTTCTCTCATGATTATCAGGTGGTTGCAATAAATGGACCAGCGGCCGAAATTGAAGATATTGCCTACTCATTAAAATATGACACGATTCATGGAACTTTTGGCGGAAACATTAGTGTAAAAGCTGATAATTGTCCAGACATCGACGGTAATAACTGTAATATTTTATATACTTAAAATAGTTATATCTTAAGTACAGATTTTAAAGCAATAAAATACTTAAGAAAATTACTTAAAATTAAGCAATAAAGCTAACAAATTGGATTTATTTTTATAACTTAAAATTAATAAACATTAAATATTGAAAAAGATATAGCTTAACTTAAATTTTGAAACAATATTAAACAAATTTGTTAAAACTTGCTCTTTTAAAGCCATGTTCTTCCGTCATTTTTATCAAATTTCTTTAATATAATTTGAGGATCTATTCCAATATTTATAAATTCGTTAACAGCCATAAGTTAAGTTGGCTCTGACATATTATGTTTATTCATCTCATAGTCATTGATACTTGCATATCTAATTTTTAGTAA
>NC_042495.1:7385283-7386113 GCF_005508785.2 Acyrthosiphon pisum | reverse complement strand
TACCAAAAATTCTAAGAAATACATAAGCACAGTTTATTTTTATAGTAATTTTAAGTCAAATTTGGACGAAATTACATATAAAAACCCTGGAATACCTTTTTTAGTTATTTTGTTGTGATGTAATGATTGTATAATATTATTAATGGGTACTTGAAACTTCTAAAGTATACTATTATATATCTATGATAGTACCACGGTTTGTTGTTGATGTATGACGCGTTACCTAATGGATATTGTGATATGAATAATTTGGAATTTATTATAGATACCTGTTATAGGTCAATTTTTATTTTAATACCATAGATATAAGTATATATATTTCTAATACCTAGACTGATATACCGTCTTCGCTCAGAATCGTTTTTCTTATACAGGGTTATTATATCATTGAATTCAAATTTTATACTATCCATTATACAGTGACCCATTTATAACCTACTGCACAGCAGAGCAACATCCACTTACCCACCTTTTTTATAATTAAAATTTAACATAGTATTTATACTCTTATTATACAGGGTGTCCCACAGAGATCTGACAAATAAAATAACTTTTGTTCTAATTAATATTTTTAAAAAATGTCTTTTAAATATAATTCATAGACAATTGTGCTACATTTTTGGAATACATTTTTTATACTGATAATAAAAAACTTTAAAATTGATAAAAAAATATTAAAAGTATATTCAAAATAGCCAATTTGTAAATCTGATTTTCAGAAAAATTTACATGGTATAAAAACATGTATTTAAGTCAAGTAGCTGATTTTTTAGAAATAAAAATAAATAAAATTTTTTTAAATATCACTATTCTTGTTAAGTAACTTACGC
>NC_042495.1:7373318-7385183 GCF_005508785.2 Acyrthosiphon pisum | reverse complement strand
AATTCCCGTTTTTCCTTAATTTTTCTTTTGTTTTTCACGTCGCTTTTGAAAACTACTGGGAAATTTTTACTTTTGACCCCCCAAAGTACCAACTAGATTCACTTTCCAATCATAAAAGTTACTGTTGAAGAAAATCGAAGCAGTTTTACTGTCCTAAAAGGTGATGACAGACACAAAAATAAAAAAAAAATAAAAAAAAAAACACACATCATTGTAAAATCAATACATTCATCGTTTCACTCAGAATCTAAAATGGTTACAAATTAACAAGTTTAACAAATGGGTACAGTTTTGATTACCTACCTCCTGTAAGCTAAAAGCTTGTGTTGGAGGTAGGGAGTTATTACATTTACTGATAAAATAGTACAATCAAGTAATTTCTTATAATATTACGTACATTAATTTATGAATGAGATCACTTAAAAAAATATTATAATAGAAAAGAAAAGAAAAGAAAAAATGATGCAAAGTCTTAATATAAATAAATTAATAATACATTAAGATTATGCAACGTTTAAGCAATCAAAATACACTGTTATATATATATATATTATGATTATTAATGGTCGCATACGAAATTTCAGTTTGTAAATTTGAAAAAAATGTGTTTAGTGATGCGTGTGAATTCCCGGGAGTTGGATTTCGGGAAATTTCAACTGGAAATTCTCTGGAATCTTCCTAGCACCCAATAGGCACCCAAAGGGGGTGTGTCAGGGAGACCCCCACCACTGTTTTAGTTAATATTAATTGTTTTATTAATTGTTTTATCACTTGTAAAAAATAAAATTATTTTTATATCTCTGTGGCGGCCTTGACAGCACCGTGGCCATTTCACCTATATATATAACATTATGTTTCAATATTTAATTCAACTTAGTCATAAATTACAACAAATGGTTTTTGTGCAAAAACAATGTAGGATAATATTTTAAGAAGACTTTTTTGGTGATTTCAAAAATATATTAAATATTTAGATACAATATAATACTATATAATACAAGTCTAATTCAAGGTTCATATTTTAAAATATGTCAGTCATTAGATTTTAAATGTATGTCGTATTCGTATAAATTAACTTTTTTTGAAGAAGAAGAAATATTAGTGGTATGGATTTTTTTTTCGAAATATTTATTTTTCCTGGAAATATTTCTCGAGGAAATCCTAAGTATAAAATCGCTATTCACGCATTTTAATTCAGATATTATACTATTACTACCTGTACGTAATTAACCCTATATAATACATAATATAATACATATAATGTAGATATAGTGCCTATGTTTTTGTAATTATTTAAATTAGTATTTTTTTTTTGTTTAATGTATTCAAACTTGTGGCTAATGGCAATATGGCAAAATTTTTTTTTTGCTCAACCGTGATGAAGGTTTTATTTTGTATTTCCATATTGTTTGATATGCGGACAAATTTGTTCAGTCGTGTCGTAAAAAATATGTTTTATGCTCAATCGTGTGATAGCCGTTTCTGGTACCCAACTCGGTTGTGTTGTTAAAACAATCTTATTTATGTACAATGGGCCCTGGCGCATCTATAGGTGCCACTAGTACTCAGCTGGAGACCTGTTCAGTGTTCACCCCCGAGTTTAAAGTGCACCCTCAGATAATAAGAGACTTTTTCTATTCTATTTTGATTATTTTGATGGACAAATTATCAATAAATACAAAAATGTTGTACTATACCCATATTGTATATTGAAGAATATAATAAATAGGTATAACATAATATTATGAAATAATCTTTAGCTTATTTAATGTTATACAGAAAGGTCACAGACTCACAGATACGTAGTTGTTACTTATTTGTGTAACAATAATAATATTATATTATCAGTTGACGGAATAATCGGTCGACTTCAATAATATTGTATTATAAAAAAATGTTAAAAAATGGGTAAAAAATGTTGTGGGTTTTGGGTTTTGTATTAGAAATCGGGTAAAAAATAGGTCGTGGGTTTCTGATTTTGCGTCCAAAACCGGGTACAATTGTTGACGAGTTGCGGGTACAAAATATTAAGGTAAAAATCTACGTGAGGTTTGGGTTTTGCGTTAAGAACTGGGTGAAATTGTTTGGGGGTTTCGCGCCCGAAATGGATACAATATTATTTTGCGGGTTACGGGTATAAGAGTGGGTCAATTTACTCGTGGGTTATGAGTTTTACGTTCAAAACTGGGTAAAATGTTTTACGGGTACCCGTTTTTACTTCTTGATTTTATAACATCCATATTGTGACGGGGCTGGGAATAATTAATTATTCTAACTTATATAGTACCTACTACTTAGGTATATAAATTAAAATAATTCATGTTTAATCATAGATGGGTATTATTATTATACCCAACTATATATAGGTACAATAGTTTTAAATTATTTAAACTTTTTTTGTCAGTTATTCCCCAAAACGTTTTCCCTAGTACGATGCACAGTTGTACGGCGAGCACGTACGCAGCGAAATATCTGTTATTTCATCGCTGCATCGTTTTCGGAAACGGGTTGACACGCGTATCTCCCCTCACGTCGCGTTATACATAATTTAATAGAATATTATTTTACTGTTCGTATATTGTCTTAAAAAAACACTATATCGCGCCCCCCCGATATATGACGTGTTTGACTGCGCACACAGTATTGTTCCGCCATCTGTATAGTATGCACAGTGCCCGTCGACGATTTTTATTGTTTCCGAACGTAATCGATTCCGGCCGTAACGACTTTTACTTTTTTTTTTGTTCAAGTCAGCCCACCCCGTGCACAAGCCGAGCGGCGGCGGCGACGGTCAACTCGATCACGGGAGCGCGGGCAATAGCGTCCGTATTATTATTATTATTATTATTATTATTATTATTATTATTGTTATTAGTTATTAGTCATTATGTACAACGAAACGTATGTAGGTATAGGTATTATAACAACACGCAGTGTATACATTACGAGTATACACTGTTGCAGTGTTGTTGCCGAACGTTCAGACGTCAACGTTGATGAATTTATGGGTTTATGGAAAAAAAAAAGGGAGAAAATAATACATATAATAAGCCTTCGAAGTGATGTAAGTAGCCTTTGTTGTGCGTGCGCGCGCGATGTTAATGCGGTCGGCGCGTTAAACAAAAAAAAAAACCACATGCCGCTTTGTAAAATTATTTGTATTAAAAAACGTATTTCTTCTTTCTTGTTTTTTTTTTTTTGTTCGCACACAATGGTCGTCCGCCATATGTGTCACCCGGACACCCACAACGGCCGCGGTTTGCTGCGGGATTTACAGACGAAAAAAAGAATAATATATATACGTGCATGAGAAAAAAACTTAAAAATATTCCTGTGCAACAGGTCACGGGGTGCCTGCCGTGCCAATATGATATTTTGAGAAACTATGTAGTAAAAAAAAAAAAGCGCGTTGGATGGTGCGTTTTATTCCATCCTTAGCTTACCTGGCGCAAACAGACGGTATTTCGATTCCAACGCGATATTATATTATTATTATTATTATTATTAGTTTCCCTCGTGGTCTACTACTAAATAAGAAGTGCATTAGGCTATTATTGGTGGTGGGGTGATTTTGGAGTTTAGCCCCACTCCAGTAATTTCAATAGCCCCCCTCCCTTCAAATGCAATAATTATGTGAACTATGTTTATAGTATCAGGGTGTGGCCGTGTGGGGCTTAGTTTTATTTTGAATAACGGTATATCCTTCTCCAATCACGAACAAAAAATCAACCAAATTTCCACTTATAGTAAGTTGTAGTGCAAGTTCTATTTTGGAATGTTGGCTATCAGACTATGCTACTATGCATACCATTATAGTTGTAGGTACTGTATAATGTATAATATTTGTTGGGCAATATAGAAACGCAATGATTAACCAATGATTAAAGTTTATAACAAATATAACACTTACCTATATAAATTAAAATTGATAAATGTCATCGAATTTGTCAATATATTAATAAGGATTAGGATGATGTTATATTGATGTTGAAATAATTATAATTTGACCTTGAAAAAACTATATATGGTGAAATCAATCATACTCTATTTGTTTAAATTTATGTTTATTAGTTATTAGTTATTACTTATACAATACACTTAAACCATCATCCATTATTATTATATAAGCCTATTATATTATAGACTCGTATAGGCACTGACAAATTCGATGAATATAGGTACATAATATTTAATGAATAAATTCATAAATTTTAAATTATAGATAATAATATAATCTTCAATAAATCATAAACTTTAATCATCGGTTAATCATAGAGTTTTTTTCCCTGCAACATTATGGTACTTACATATAATATTATAGCTGTGTCAGCACTCCGCCGATGAGTGTTATTATAATTTAATGTACCGTCGTTTTCGAACGTAATAATAAGCAAAAATAATTGTTTGGCTGCGCAGTCTAATAAGTATTATTGGTTGGATATTTTTTCAATGTTTTAAAATTCCCTGTAAATCCGTTATAACGTTGTATACTTTTTAATATAATATATAATCAATTACTTTCATGGACTATAATAGTTAAATAAAATTGTTCGTATGAAAAATTTAGTTTTATTCCAACTAAAAACGTGAGATTAAAATATGTAAAAGGAACCTTTTTAACGCACGTGGCAATGAATTCCGTTCGGAATCCGATCATCATTAAAAGTATAGGTAATATATTATAGTTATTTGTTTAGCTAACTTTTGGTATGCACACATCGGTCTACTCGTCAGTCTATATAGGCACTCTAGGCCCATCTTTCGTATTCAAATGTTACTACTCTACTGCAACACACGTCATATTTATAACGATATTATATGTATGGGGTTTCGGTTGTCCCGAATTAGTGTTTGGTTATTACTTATTGAAAATTATAATATAGCTAAGTACAAATGGCCGCAAGGCAAACGGACCGTATTTACGCAGTGTTACAGACTTACAGCAGTGTACATAAGTGTGTAACAGTTACACGTCAAACATAAAACTGGTAGGCGTACGCTCATAGGCGTAAATAGCGTTTCGAATTAGAGAGGGAGGGGAAGCAAGAGTGCAGTACATTACATTATCATTACATATTATCATAATAATATTATAGAGAAGTACCTAGAATGAGGAGGAGTTATTTATTTGCGTGAAAACTATTTTGTTTTATGTCACAAAAACTATTTCATATTTTACTTGGGCATACCTACCGCATTTCGCATTCAAATTTGGATCATTACCTATAATATTATAAACCTTTGAAGTAACTACATATTTTTTTTTTCAAAATTTCAATAAGATGATGGATTTTTTTCCTTGTGGCACCGCCGCATGGGGACTGAACTATTTGCACATTGCTTGACCCCCATTCAGCATCGTTATTATTGCACAGAACACACATAGTGAAAATATACAACCAATACACCAGTGTATTATCCCCACTGGGCACTCAGTACGATTTTCCTAAGCGTGGATAGTCTGTCGCACTCAGCGGGGGTTTACATTCCAAAAATATAAAATGCTTAAGGCGGATTTGAGCATTTTATCGTCTTCCTTGTTCTTCTAAATCTGGCTTACGCATGCCAGTCTTGAAGACTATATTTCAACAACTATTTCTCGGCTTGGCTGGTTAGTCTGTAATCTCGAATCTCTTTCGTCTTTGCTGTTCTCGACCCGGCTTACCTGCACCGGCCAGTCTCGAAATCTTGTTCTCCATTTTCTCGGTCTCAGATCCTAGGTCTTTCGGTCAGCGGCGTCCAGAGGTGGCCCAATTTGTTACCTCAATTGTGGAATCACCCGAACGGTGCCCAGCCATGCTATGGGTGTCTTACTAAAGCCCCAGGGTGCTCTGTCGCTTTGGTGACGTTCAGATGAGGTGCGGGGTAGGTTGGGGTCTAAACTCCGCATTCCGGTCACCCTAGGAGCCAGGCTTTCGATTCGCGACTGTCGATGTTTGGTGACCCTCATAATCACCAAGATGATGGCTATCGAGAGAGGACGTTACAAATGGTACAACAAAATTATACGCGGACTTCATCAAGCTGATGAAAGACGTAAAGCGCATAATAATATAATCTGCATTCACATTTAATGGTATGAAAATATATTATAATAGTATATTATAAATTAGACACAGTAATCGCCAATATGTTATAATTTTATCGAGATGGACATTCCATATAATTTATCAGACATCCTTACATATTATAGAAATATTTAAAAAATGTTTATGATTTCATAAATTATTTGGTTTAATTATACAATAAGCGTTGAAAATTGTAATAAAAATTAAAAAAAAAATAATACTTAAATATTAGTAATAATTATTGGTGTATAATTAATTGTTATTCATCTTATCTTCAAACTCAGTAAGAACTATTTAGCTATAAAATAATATAACATTTAACTTTAACTACATAACCAAAAAAATTAATATTCTTAAGTTGTAGTTTTAACTTTAAAGCTTAAACATCTGTAAATATAAATATAGTGTATAATGTTCTCAAAACCGCACTCTTATATGCAATTTGAAGTAACTGCAGTTCTCTGTACCTAATTAATCTGGTATGATTATTTTTCGTTTCGTATATTAGTATATTACACTATTAAAACATGTCGGATAGATATTATATTTTTTGTGTCTTAAACCTCACACGTACAATTATTACATTTTTGCAGTACTCTTGGTCATCATTATAGTGATTCATTGTCCAACATCTGAAAAAAACATTTAATATGATAATCATTGGTAGACAATCATTGGTAGACAATCATTGGTAGACATTCATGGTATAAAATATAATTAGTTTTTTCCTTTCATGTTTAGTTTAATAATTGTTATTCGACTACTTCAATTTGTACATATCTATGGGAGGTTGCCTAAGCCCTCTGTACCCCTCTCTATAAATTATAACCATAAATGAATGCTTTTATAATCAGGTATTTTTATAATAAGCGAATATTTGCAATGACGGGGTTGCATTTCTGATTACGACATATGTATATTCTGATTTTCAGTGTCTAAGAAGAAGTTGCCAAAATTCAATAATAATTATATAAGTTTAAACATGTAAATTGTTAATGCCTACTATATATACCTTAAAATATTATGTCATGAAATTTGACATAATGTATGTAACATATATAGATTCTATTTAAATATTTTAGAAAATACTTTTTCTGAGAAATATATTTTTGCAAGTTTCTAACAATGATGGATACATTGACCTTCCAAGGACCTACCAAGGGCACATAGATGCGTAGAAAACGGACTCTCACAAAAATTGTCGAATAGGTGTATATTTTCATTTTTTATATTCCTATTTATACCTACATGAGCGGAATGTAAGCGGTAGTCGTTCGCCCACACACAGACAGTTGTACGAAACAATAAGCAAAAAGATAGTTTCCGATGTGATTTTTACGATATTTTGTTTGCGGCCTACCGTTGACGCCATACCAATAATAACGCTTCGCATTGATCAATATCGTATATTTAATCATATCGAAATAAAAAATGTAAACAATAACGTCATCGAAAAGGTAAATATTTCTTCGAAAATCCCAAAACGGATTAGGTAGGTATCTACTATTTACAAATCTCGAGGTGGTGGCATGGGAAACGCTCTTAGCCCGGAGCGGGCGGGCGGACGACGACGACGACTACTACGACGATGACGACGACAGCGGCGGCGGCGGCGGCGGCGATGACGTGGAAACGTTACAAGACGAAAAGGCGGCGATTTTCGATGATTACAGGGGAAAACAATATCGCAGACAACGTACACGCCGTCGTGTAGTATTATAGGTAGTGTTCACGACGACGTCGTGTTATTATCGTTATTAAAATACAGAGGAGCGCACACGACGACCTATAATATAATATACGCACGCGTACACATTAGATATATATATTGTACAGGGTGTCATCGCGTAATCGTCACCGTCCTATATAAAATATTTTTCAGTGGCGACCCGTAAACGTGTAACGTACGTATCCCTCCAACTCCCCACCACCGATTGGATTCTTTCATAAACGTATTATATTAATGTATTACCTATATGGAATTTGTTTGAATTTGCACGTATTTATTTTTTTCATTGGTATTCGCAAAATAGTGCGTGGGATATGACTTTCCCCAGCCCGGGAGTCCTCTCGAAAATATTATTATACAAATATTAATTAATGCGTAGGTATAGTTATTATGATTTACTATTTAATAATATAAGAACAGTCGCGAAATTTTTGCAAAATCCATTCAAACCGAAAAACTTTTATTTTTCGGGAGAGTATAATATAGGGGTAACATTTCAAAACCATTTTGCAAATTCCATTGAAAATAAATGCTTATACATTCTAATATTCATCGATCAAATTTCATACTAAACATTTGGAGGGAAATTCACTAAAAAATTCAAGTTGTGGGGTAGTATGGAGAACGTTCGTCTCGAGTCTATAATTAGCGGCGAAGGCAGAGGTTTTCGAGATTCCTGGGAACAAAAATCTTTTCAAACTATACTATAACTATGCAACTACAAATGATCATATTATTGGGATAATGGTAATTGCGGCGATAAGAACTGTTTGAGTCCGACTTGTACACCGATTTCTCTTTTGCGCAGAGACATCCGTGTGGTGCAGAGCTTAGTGTTAAGAAGTTTGTCGCTCAATATTATACTTATTTTGGTGGCCTCGTGGACCGTTGTCCATGTTTTTCGGTTCAATCAATCATTAATTTATATTTTCATTAATATTGTTCCAATGAATTGAGACAAAATATTTTTTTTCGCATAACCCTTGGTAGGTAGTAACTATTTTACTTCATTGTACCTGCACATTTGAAACTTGGTTTTCGTTATGCGTACAGTTCTGAGTTTCTGACAGACGCTACAATCGACCGATATTTGTTGGTAAGATATTTTCAAAAACAGTAAAGTGCAATCACCAATATTCATATAGGTACCTACGTATGTAACTACCATATAAAGTTTAAAACACGAAATCATGAATTAAAAAAAATTATTATTATTTTGAGTATCCCAGTCATGTAGTTCGAATACAAGCAATAATTTACAAAAAATATTATGTTCCTATAATCAGAGTATTTCACGGATATAATATGAATACCTATATGAATTTTGGACGATTATATATAATATGTATTCAAAGTTGTGATGAGCGGAGCTTTAGTATAGACTGATTTTTTACGAGGTAGACCGCACATGTGGTGACGCGCAGCTACAACTCTGCATATCATAAACTCTTTGAAATATATATACCTACGTGTAAGTACTAAGTTATAAACTCACAAACTACTCGTCCAAAATTCAATTTACCAAAGTACTACAAAAGTATTGCGTTTTGCAATGAGAAATTAAATAATAAAAAAATGTGTATGTCGTCATTAATCGCAATGTAAAAATACAAACGACAAAAAAATCGTAAAAAAATCAAAATTTCTTCAAAATTTCTTCGACAAAAGAATCACCCGGTACACGCACGCACACACAACTATAATCTGGATATACATATATTATTATAATATTTTTCGTACCTGTATGTACATGGAACATACATGTATACCTACCTATATTAAGTCCGTACACGGTTATATATACATATAATATGTATTATAGTATTATAATATTATGTTATTGTGACGCGCGGCTTGTGTTGATTACAGCCCGCCTTAACCGGTCGCCGCCGCCGCGCAGTAACTTGTAATAATAATAACTGTGCCGCGCCGCGATGAAAGCGATCCACGCCCACGCGGTAACTGGCCGCGCCGAATCGCGCCCGGTAAATTCATTAATTCCACGCGCGCCGCACACAATCGGTCGGTTTGCGAGTCGATGTTTTAGCTGTTGTTACTATATTGCACCGCGACGAGTGGGAGACGATGGGTGAGCGTACACGCGACCACCACTCTTCCCCCGCATCGCCAAATTCTCTGCGCTACTACCCTCGTCAAACAATATCATGATTGATGAAACAATTTGATGATCGATCTAATTTTAAACACACGAATGACGCAAAAAAAAAAAATAGCACCAAAACTATGAAAGTGGTAATCCAACACGACTAAGGCATGCAAGTCCAGGGGCGGATCGGCCCGGGAGATGCAAATCTATAAAAGAACCTTCTTGTTGTTCTACGTCTTAGTAAAAATATATTCTTCGACGGGTAGGTATACGTATTCTTCTGAACAATATTAAGTACCAGTGACAATATGATACTTTAAAATGGAAAATTTTCACTATATTCCCATATTTTGACTATACATACTACTTTTTTACTCATACCAAAATTTATTATTATATTTTTTTATTTATATTCTTAAGAGCTGCTCCCCCAGCACAAGCTTTGCTTACCGGAGGTGCTGCAATTATTGTATTTTCATTTAATATTTTTATGTAAAAAAAAAAAAAATTGTTATTGCAAAATAAATTATTATTATTATTATTATAATATTATTCTGCTGCACATTTGGCATTAAATAATATTAATACTACTCATTTAATAGTGACCCTAGCGGGATACATTTTTTATTAGTCATAGATTGATTCATAACTTATAATAAATTTCATAGCTGACCACTATAATGCATAACGTCGAAAAAATTAGTATAATTATTAATTTAAAGAGTTTACTTTTACAGCTGCATATACTGACATTTAATGGCTCATTACTGCTCCGTGTGAAGCAATTTACTTTTACATTTGAATTGTTCAACGGCTTAATCAGAACCTATATTATTGGATATTATTTTGTTTGAAACCGCATAAAAGCATAGGCTGCGTACGCATAAAAACATAGGCTGCATACGCATAAAACGTTATTATAACTTAGCTTCATTCAAGGATTGTTAATAACTTTGAATTGAAAGTCAGCGTTTGCAAGCCACCTGCTTGCAGTTTTAAAGTAAATAGGCATTTTAGCAAGTGTAAAAAACTCAAGAAATAGAAATAATAGTTTAAAGCATTACTCACGAGTTGAAGAAAGCGTAAGAAAATAGAAAAATTCAATTTCAATATTTTTTATAATATGTATAGGTATCACTATAATATCAAGCTTATAATATTTAAATTGTTTATTGTGTATATAATATTTAATGTACCATCTTTGGATAATTTGGTCGATTTGAAATTAGGTACAAAAATGTTTTATAGTTTATTGTAGCTTATGAATTTACGATCAAAAATTTTTCGTCTTAAAATATAAATTAAGTGGCTCACATGATGAGTGATGAACAGTCCCGATTTGTTGATATGCCCTGTATATCGTGTGATCCTTTTATCAAACAACACTCATTATTTTGAAAATATTTTTTTCACATAGTTTCAAGTCGCTTATAAAACTACGGTTTTCTTTAAAAATTATATTTTTAAATATTTTTTATCCTTATAATTTTTTAAGTTTTTTACTTTTTTGAATGACAACATAGGGTTTTAATTTTATATTCCAAAGCATAATATTTTTCTTAGTATTTTGATACATAAAAATCGAATTTGGGGCAAGTAGCTTATGAGTTATAAATATTCAAAGTTTAGATGAGCGAAGTGGAATGGTACGGGGTGACCCCGTGAAATGTTAGTCCACTTCTCCGCTAAGCGACTTGAAACTATGTAAAAAAATGTATACTTTTTGAAATAATGAGTGTTGTTTGATAAAAGAATCACCCAATATATTAGCAACATTTTGAAATGTTTGACGCGTTAAACAAAATATGTATATCGCACTCTGCTATTTTTTTTATCAATATCCTATCATAGTTAGGTATATCAAATGCTAATCGCTATGAAATACGAGCTCTAATTATAAATATATGTCAAATAAAATACTTCTTTTTTTTTTTAATTCATGAATGATACAGAAACCTGTG
>NC_042495.1:7337605-7362190 GCF_005508785.2 Acyrthosiphon pisum | reverse complement strand
TTCATTTATTAGACGTCAATTCTGATAAGAATTTTTCCACGACAATAAACAAAGCACAGGGTCAAACATTGGATAAAGTAGGGTTGTTATTAAAAATAATATACAAATTCATTGAAATTTTCATTTGTTTATCAATTTTTTTGTTTTGGGTGAAATATTTGTAGTTTTCCCGTACGGAAATCTCTTTAGTACCTATATTTATAAATGTTATTAAAACTTAAGAAATTAAATTAGGTACTTTCCATATTTTTATGTTTTTCCTAAACATTATTATAACGATATACACATTTTAATACTTATTTATATATATAATATTATTTAAGAATCTTATTTTTTTACTGTAACGCGGCAGCGACGGGTAGTTCAGCAAGTATAAATAATATAATACTGTTACTCAAATGATCGTTTGCCTTCAAAAGTGTCATTCTGTGTTACAATACAGGCGCAGGTATAAGCACATAATACACAATATATTTTATAATAATATTATCTACCTCTATGCTATACAGCTATACTGTACAGTCTTCGGCCGTCGGATAGCGCGACGACTGTTTATTTCTCGCGGGTCTATTGTAGAGGCGGCGGCAGAGACAATAATAATTATTAGCATAAACACAAACGGGCGAAAAGACCGCGCCGACACGAGACGCGAGCGACCTTCGTTGATTTACACTACAAAGCCTGACGACGAAGCCGCCGCCGTCCTACTTACACAATCTCGTGTGTGTGTGTGTGTGTGTGTGTGTGTATGTATGTGTATTATTATTGTATTTATTGTGTGTACGTGGTGTTTGAAAGAAAAAAAATAAATAACAAAACAACAGGTCGGAAACTGTTATATTGTACGGCTCGTGCTGGCGTACACCTCTTGTAATATTATACATGATAATAACGATAATAATGATAATGGTAATTTAAAGTTCGGAAAGTTTGACGTCTGGCCGTCTCGTACTACGCATCGCGTGTATTAAAAATTAAAATACCATGTTTATATTATCATAATAATAATTTGCGCAGACTACGATTACGGGTATCGAGGTATAAAAATAATATTAAATACCAATGCTATAATATTAATATAATAAAGTATACCTACTTACGACGTGTGGCATCGCCAGTTTGATCAAAAAACTCATTAGCGGCTAAATAGCACTTTGTTCTTTTCTTTTTCTTCGGAAAAGTGTTTTTTTTTTTTGTTACCCGAAGTAATCTATAGTAGATATTTTAATAATAAATGACAAACAAGCTGCGTACCTATTTTATACATGCAGTAGGAAATTCACAGTATAGATGCCTCGCTTGTTGTCTGTAATAATAAAACGGTTTTATTGTTTTTTTGAATTTCAACACCATATATAGTTAACACTGTCTTGACAACAAACTCAAATAAACCGTAATTTGTATACATATTATGCTTAGACTAAATTAATAAACCTATAGCAGTATTTGTATAAAGTATATTATTGTTATGTACCTATATATTATTATATTATAAATTAAAATACAGATTTGTTAAATGGTTAAGTTAAGAGTTGAGAAGGTTCAAACTTCAAAAACTTCAAAAAAATTATATAATAATATCCCTTTTGCAACATGTCTTTTCATGAAAAAAAAAATCAAATGCTTTAATTTTAAATATCGTCTACCAGTTATAGAAGTTAAAACAAAAAATGTATAATATGTCAAGCTCCCACATAATATTATTACTTATTACTAATACCTACAATTATAATAATTGTTGTCTAAAATCCTTCTAAATTGGTATTTGAGCAATGCAGCACATTTGTGCCAATTTTTTTTTTTTTTTTTTATTTAGTTTTTTAATAATTATATTTCTCAACAATTAGTAATATAATAGTATAATAGACTAATTTCGTTAAAATTCGTAAAATAGCCTATATCAAGCCCCTTAAAAAGCGGGAGGAGATCCTATACTCAAGAGTCATGGGTGACATTTTGGACGATGCAAGAGTTATACAGAACAAGTACATTTTTCATTATTATGCCATCTTATGGAAAACAATATTCTATGGGTATAGATTTTATTATTACTTATCAAAATGTTATATTTTTACTGTCATAAATTAACTGTGATGGTTTTAAATTCCACTACAATAATATAATGATTAATTACAAACAATACAAATATTACACATTATTTCATTTCCCGAACATTTGTGATATTTTTTGACTATAAAATATGCATTATTTCTAATTTTCCAAATATATATTTTTAAATATTTAATATTGAAAAAATTCTCTGATTTTGAACTAAAATTGCCTATATCATACCCCTTTAGCTAGTGTGTAACATTATAATAAGTAATAACATAAAATTATATTTTAAGGGTTTTTTGAGCCGACGAGGCTTAGTATAAGAGCTTGCCTCACAAGAAAAACTCTCAATATCAACAATTTTATAAAATTTAATAAATTGTTGAACCCCTTATTATACTAACAATGTCTATTTTTCATCCCTCCCCTTATTTTGAGCCACTTCATTGACTACTGCAGTGGATGAAGTGGGAGGGGGATATCCCTCCGCAATTTTTATAATATAGGTACTTTTTCCATTATTTCACATAATATTTTGAGCCACTTCGGCCACTGGGGATGGTTGGGAAAATATAGGATTACGTTTTAGAACTGAACGTCAACTTTCCAAATGTATTATACTGCACCATAATTTAAGTGATAATATATGTAACATTATCTATTAATGACATTATACATCTAATTAAAAAAGAAAATCAAACATTTAAGCAATTGAAATGATATAGATTACGAAAATGAACACGTTATAAATTTTAACATTAAATTGGAAAAGTAAATGTGTGTGGTTGTAATCAGATTTTGATTTAAGTAAAATTAAAAAAAAAAAAAAAATAATGGTTTTAAATAATACATTATAAAAAAAAATAATGGCTATACACAACTAATTCGACCGTTTTATAATCACGCTCATTGTTATGGGCTGCAGTTGAATCTCACTTGACCTACAATTTTGTCCAAGCGAGCTCAAACGTCCATGTCCTATTATAATATTATTATTATGTATAGGTACGTTCAACTGCGCAGGGGGTGAATATTTTGTCGAAAACACACACCGCGACACGTCTCAGAATCTGTAGTTAAGCGCGAGCGTTTATATGTACAACCGTCGCCGCCGCGAGCCACAGCGAGTATAATGAATGCTCGTTTATTACAATATTATAATATTTCGTTTACGCTCGTCTCGGGACAAAACATATTTTATGAATAAGTAAACGGACCTGGGTATACAAATGTCGTTAATTTGACATTATACCCGCCACGGCGTGGTCGGACAGACGCGGCGCGTGCGCAATCGAACGTAATTACCCATATACTTATATATTATTATTATTATATGTATGCGACTACGACGACTACGACTACGAGGTTTTGAAAAGCGCCAACATTTTTTGAATATTTCCTCGTCACAAAAGACCTGTGCCACTGTGCGGTGTGAGTAATAGCTGGTAGGTAAGGTAGGCAGGCAGGTACAATACCTACGTGAGTAATATAATATAATATACCAAGGCTGTGGAGCATTATAATATACGATGAGCTGATATTATATAGGTTTACATAGTAGGAATAATAATAATATGTATTTTGTCGGGTTGATTTTTTATGTTTTCTCTCGCTGCGTCGATGCGGGTTATTTTTCACTTGTGTTCTATAATAATAATAATAATAATATAATGTATTATTATTGAACAATCACATGGCGCGTATCAACACGACGAGTTGTGGTTTTGAATTATTGTAAAATAGAAAATACATCATGTTAGAAGCTCATTGAAACTAAAAAATTGTAAAAATTTTTAACTTTTTTAGGGTTTGGTTTAGTTTAACGTCTTATAAGTTATTTTGGTATTTGTATTAACTATTTTTGTGAATAAAAATTATTAATAAATATGAATTATTATAATGGTAATTGAAAAAAAAAACATGAAATTTATTTAAGCCTCACTTCTTGTCCCATGAAGCTTATTTAAATTTAAATATTTTTTTTTTTGGTTTTTTCAAGATATACAAGAGACAAGGACTGTGGAGACCTCAAAAACTATTGATCTGTATTCTATTACTTATCCGATAACCAAGCTCAAAAACAGTGTGCAAAAGTTAAATTTACTTTAGTGCATCGTTGAGTTAAGTATGTTTTTAAAAAACGTCTAAAAAAAGTTTTAAAAAGTCTTCTTTTGATTTGTATCAATTGGAACAACGTCCTAGTCCAGATCTGCGCAGTCGGCCTCGGCCTTGTATGATATGTACATCAACCATAAAATAATATCCATTACGTTCGTGCGCTGTTATAGAATGTGTAATAATAATATTATAATATAGGTAGTGAATATAATATTATTATAGCTGATTAATAATTATACGTTATAACAATACGTTTCCGAGTATGTGTGGTAGCCTGCTGCACGGGGTAGTGCGGTAATATTATAGCTTACAATCTTATGTGTCATGGACGATCAATAATATTGTATTTATTATTTCAACAAGGGGTTTGAAGTTGACCATGATTTAAGGCGCAGGATGTAGGCAAATTTACATGCGGTGTTGATGATTCGTGGGGGGGGGGGGGTCGACATGAGGCGTGGCTTGGGAGGAAAGTTGCAGAAAATTACAGATTTTGATTCAAAAACAATTATCCATTATCACAAAATAAAATTTCAATGTTTATTTTCATAATAAGTTTTATCAGTATTTTAACAATTGTTTCGGTAAAAACGTGGTAATCAAAATACGATTTTATAATTAAAACAAAACACCATAATATGCATATTACTAAACGGAGTTATCTAAGCTAATAAGGAAAATTATATGGAAGTTGGCCCCGCGTATATTTTTATATACGCTTTATTATTGGCACCAGAGCACGAGTATCCTAACCAAGGGTTGGTAACCGGCGGTCCGCGCATCTATATTTCATACAATCATAAGGGCTGCTACAAAATTACGATTTAATTTAATACTTAATATTTATAAATCTTCTTAAATGTACCCATAAAATATTACTTACATTTTTGTTTTTATCTGAAACGGCCCTTAAAACTTTTTTAATTTTTGAATATGGCCCAAGAGCCTAAACATTTTGACGACCACTGATTTACACGAATAACTTGTATACAATAATTAAGCTTATATTATAAATTATAATTTGAAAATAATAAAATTAACTGAATATAAAATTTTCAAGTCTATAATAATTATTAATTATATTATAATCATGTTAAGTACTCAAGTTTGATTTGTTTTTTATTAATATACTTTATGACAAATTAATAATTATAAAATATATAGTCTATATACTATATATAGTATTTACCCAACTTCGCTCGAATTAAAATTGATCTATCCTTCTATTGTTTTCCGTTTTGATATTAAGTTGAAATATACAGACAATACAGACACAATTACAATGGTAAATTTGATGATTTTTTACTTCTTAATTTTGGAAATACTTCCTACGTAAACACTTTTATGGATATGGACAAAACGAATGTTAAGACTTGATGTAAATCTAAATTGTTAGAGTCGTTTTTGAGTCTATAGAGGACAAGCAGACGAAGAAACATTTATTTATACATAGGTATAAAGCTTACAAAATAAATGTCCATATTCATTCAATAAGATTATAAGACGCATGCAACGTGAGTTTTTGAGGTGTTAATTTCATTCAGTTGAAAGAACCTATAAGCCATCTAAATAGCCTAACTAATATGTAACTCTATATACCACATTACACGACGGCGACTTCATCATTATATTATAGTGTATAATATAGAGATGTCACATTTATAATATTGTTCCTCGTTTCTTCCCATCACACACGAGGTTTTAGAATCGTATTTATTATAAATACCTACGTAATATATAATATGCTATAATATTATATTATTTTAAATACGCATATCCTTATGCGTAAAGATTTGTGATTACTCCTTTTGTCTTACGTGTGAAATCCGCGGTCGTTGGCTATAATATAATATTAATAGTTCGCCCGTCACGCGATCGCGCCAACACGATTTGCCTCGTACTTTTTAAAAACTCGGTTTTTGTGTCACCGGTGTTAAGGAAACAAAGTATATCTAAAATTAAACTGTATTTATTAGATTAAATCAATTGTATCCATATTTATTATTTAAGTGTAAAATTCGTTGGATTTTTCGATTCTTTTATGGATCAGTATAATATATAATAATTATAGGTAAGTACCTACAAAATATATAATATTTTAAAATCGACAAAAATACAGATTTACAAGATGAATCATGGACCTTGGACAGTATTGAATTATGAATGATTATTGTCATGGAGTATGATGATTATTTTTACAAACTACTATTTTTATTTAGTTCAATAATATGCATCGTATGTATTATATAGGGGACTGCAGTCGGTCGTTATTTAAGGAGAAAAATATAGGCAAATTTATATGACAGTCTTTTGGTGACTCATCAGGCACAATATTATTGTCAATGATAATTATGGTCACTTTTTTCAAGCCACTCAAATCAATGTAAAATATCGCTGGAACGAATTTTAGTATCAACAACGAATTTTCATTCGTCAACAAGTACCACCTATATGAGCATAACTTTATCATCGAGGTTTAAGTTTAAGTTATAACACATTATACAACAACTATTGAAGATTTAATCGATATAAGCTTTAATCATCGGTTAAACGTAAAGTTTTTTTTTTGCCAATACTGCAGAGTGAACCTATTTTTTAGTGACCAAATCCATGTGCTATACAGTGTGATGCATTAAGCGTAGAACAGCCATTATCTCAAAAAGTATTAATATTTTTGAAAATATTTTTTTACATATTTTCAATTTGTTAAAAAAACAATGTTTTTATTAAAAAATTAAATTTTTAAATATTTTTTATCCTTGTAATTTTTAAGTTTTTACTTTTTTGAATGATAGCATATAGTTTTATTTTCATATTCCAAAACAGAATAAGTATTTAAAATTTAGATGGGTGGAGTGGAGTGGTACGGGGTTACCCCACAAATTGTTTGTCCACTACACCGCTTGTCTAAACTGCTAAGGGCCAGTTGCACTGTCTACGGTTAAACTTGGATTAAGCTTAATCAGCTGATAACAGATATTTAATCGGGCAAATTCGGCCGATTAAACTCCGGTTAACTTTAATCAGAGACGGTGCAACTGGAAAATATAAGGTTAAAAAATACTTAAAAAATATGACTTTTTAATAAAAACATTGTTTTTTTAACAACATGAAACTATGTAAAAAAATATTTTCAAAAACATTAATATACTCTTTGAGATAATGAGTGTTTTACGGTTAATGAATCACCCTGTATAATTAGGTGTGGAATTCGCGGGTTGATGGGTGCCGACCGGATACTGGCATACTGCAGTATTAAAGTGTATGGTAAAAAAGTTTAATATCGAATGTTGGTTTTTGAAAACAAACAACGCCGAAATAAAAAAATACAAGACACCCGAGAAAGAAACCCGAAACGATCACCCTTTATATTCTACGAAATAATAATAGTAAGGCCATAATTTAATATTATATATTATACCGCGCCAAAACATGCGTATACCTATAAAACGTGTTCACTTATATGTACAATTTGAAGTTTGAATGGTCGAAAAACCGTACACTGCACGTACAAAGTATATATATTATATATGTATGATATTATACACATATATACACTTTGAGGCGTATAAGAAACGATAGTGTTGTCTCCCACGACGGAATTGCGGTCCGTGCACGAATCGGGTCACGTCT
The DNA here is from genome assembly GCF_005508785.2 of Acyrthosiphon pisum. NCBI lineage: Eukaryota > Metazoa > Arthropoda > Insecta > Hemiptera > Aphididae > Acyrthosiphon > Acyrthosiphon pisum. The sequence goes on along the minus strand of NC_042495.1, from coordinate 7,354,384 downwards.
CGAAAAAAACTTACATGCGCGAGCCGTGTCTAATATACCCATAATATTGTATCCCACACTGTTATGACATTATCCTTCTCGCTTTGCTCAACTGTCAGAGCAGCAAGTGTTTTGTTTTAAATTGTATTCTGTGTCCGTCCTACCCCCTTGTATACGCAAAATCAATATTCGATATTTTGATTCGCGACGTTGATCGTTCACAATCATATTAAATCATCTGTATATTATATTATTATTTGTTCATGTCTGTTTACGAACATTTAATAAACACGTTTTCGACTTCTCATGACAACATGAGAAGATTGTATCTAAAAATATTCTCATCATATATAAATATGTATAGGTATATATACATTATAATATAGTGATATTGTGATACAGATAAGTTATAACTCATAACTATGTGTATATCTTTATATACACACGTTCCCGTAATAGCCTTGGCCGCGGTGTACACAACAATAAGTAATTATAAGACATGTAATAACCCTCCTCCAATTGTCAGGAAAATAGTATCGACAAGAGTGACCCTTTTTCGTTGTTCCTCCGTCAGGTCGAATAATTGATCGTTTGCGGCGCGGCGTTCTTTGAAGGAAGAACAAAAATGTAGAGCGTCTCTGCAAAGGGTTGATTCAAATCACCGCACCCTTATTGTTTCAAGGCGTGTTTACCGTGGAAACAAAACGTGTGTTTAAGATCTACAAATGACACGGTGATTGTCGGTCTCGACGAGATTACGCCGAAGTATAATATACAATATAGGTAAATATATAATATATAACATACACATACGAATCGAATGGATTTCGAGATTGTATAGGTACATATTTAATAATATAATAATCATTGCGTTCGTCAATACGGACATTATAATAATAATATGTAGTTAGATATTAATGCATCGTGGGTCTGCGCAAGTTAAGTCTTGTGACTTGAATTTTCTTCTTCCGAAATGGTCAAAACTGCATTTTGAATACGATGGTGTACCTATTATGATATATTATACCTAGGTATGACTATAATGTCGAAGGTGTAAATATTATTATTAAATAGATAATACTTTATTACTAATAACTTATGAGAAATAACTATAGGGATCAGATTTTTATGTGAATGCAAATTTTTCTACTGTTGACAAAAAATTATTCTGATTTAATGACGTAGTCCGTAAAGATTCAATACATATGAATATAATATGATTAGGTTGTTTTTCTTTGCATATATTTACATATTTGAGTAAAAATTAATATTTAATAATTTACATATTTTTCTAGATTATTGCATAAAAGTTAATATATGAATATTAAATACAATAATTTAAACTTTGCTCAAAGTTTTATTAAATTGTTGATCGCAAATCAATGACCAGATAAACTAAATTTTTTGAATATTTTCTACAGTATTAATTTTATACTTTTTTATTAATATGTCATATTTTATTTCATAGTTAAAAAAATTAACAACAGAATTGTACATTTGTATACAATATACCATTTTACAAGATTTTTTTGTTCGTAAATACCTGTCTATTAATATCGGTGTACCGTGTAAGAATATTATGCATTTATGAAATTTCGTGTTCATAAATATATCAGCTATATTCTACGATATTTCTTGTCTACAAATCTGGAAACTAGAGATAACTTTAATAACTAATAAGTATAAGACTGTATAATATATAAGAGCAGCACATCGCCAGAACAACATAATCAATAAATCAATTATTTTAGGAACGATTTTTTTGGGACCTATTCTGTAATGAAGTATATTATAATATTATATAGTATAAGTAGGTATGTATATACTATATACTATTATAATATATTATATTAAATAAAATGAATTATTTAAATGGCAGTGATTCCACTATAAATATTATCATCTAGTGTCAACTTTTTGTTGTAGGGTTGGGCCAACTTGACCATAAAATGTTTTTTATAGTATATTGTTTCTGCATCATAACGTTTTCTCAAAATAAAAGAATTTATATTTTTGCTGTGGGTTAAGCTGTTTTGCAGGCACCACAGTGCACCTCATCATATTATTGTAGTTACACGCTGTGGGACTGCAGTGACACATATATTTGATGGTGTATATAGGTAGGTACATACACTGCAGTTATAATATATTGTACTAAAATAGTATGTATATGCATACATTATAGCTCTTGCGATGACCTTGTAATAATACGTCCGACGGACCGCCGCGTGAATGCAATTATCGGTAATGACGAGTGTTTAAGTTATCACCAAAGTGTGCTTGAATATAATGACATTGGTTCAAAACGAAGGAAACCCGCGTATTTATAGACTAGCATAAATCATGTATTTTATCGATTTCAATATATTATATTATGTGTGTATGTGTTATGTATAATATCGGTGGACGATGTGTGCAAATACGACGTATGAAAACGCAATAAATACAGTGCCTGAGGACTACACACACACACACACACACACATATATACAGAGTGATTCGCCAAGCAGATGCTCACCCACATTTTTTCCTTTAATATAATGAAATCTTAATAATATTTGAGGACCATAGTTATTTTCAAATACTTAGAATGTAGTCGTAGTGACACAAACTTTTTATTATTATAAATGAGAACATACCCATCCTTTTTTACGGTCAATTTCTAAGGGGTTAATTGTAAATTTGGATGGGTATTTATAGGTATAAATCGAAAATTGAGCTAATAGAATGAGTTATTTAACCAAAACTATACTATTGACTATAAGGATAAAAGTCCGCATGACAGTATAATATATAAAAGATTTAACCACACGAAGACTAGGCTTCGATTAAAATTTCGTAATTTGTAAAAAATTTTCAAGTACCTATAATATAATATTATAATTTTATTATAGGTGCTAGACAAAAATATTACATTCCTTTTATATTTTAAACAGGTACCTATAATAGACAAAACTATTATAAAGGATTAGTATCTTTAGTACATAAATAGTTATGCAGTTTAACAACTTTCGAATTTGAAAAAATTGTTTGTATCGACAGCCGATATTAAACAGAATAAAAAATATAGGTATTTTAAAATACATGAACTTTAAGTATACTTTTGCGCCCTTACTTAAAAATTACAAAAAATATAGTATGAGTAAATGCATTATTAAAGGATAAAAGAGAAATGAGTGAACTAGGTGAATCACTCTGTATAAACTATATAATGGATTTTTGCAATGTTTAGCATTTACCCTATATTTTAGACATGGATTCGCATGAGAATGGGAATTTTGATGTGGAGGACGAATGTTGGGTACGGTTTATGTATGATTATAAAATATATATTATATTATTATGTAGGTCCAACATTATCTTTAGGATTGATTCATTCTAATAGATGACACCAGCTAGGTATCCGAAATCTCTCGGAATTAATTTCTTAAAAAAACCTATTTACATTTACCTTGTTATCGTTTTAAAAATCACACGTTTTATAATATAAATTATTTACGTGTGTACCAAAGCCCAGATTGAGAGGGTCAGGGGGCTGTAGGGATTTATGAAGGTGCAGGACTGATATTTTCGTTCAAGAAACGTCTAAAAAAGTACTTTTGACGAAATTGTTCTGAACACATATAATATACTTGTAATGATATTATACTATATACACGTCATATTAATATATTAGACTTAAGTGACTAACCCAGAAATGTGTATAATAATAATATAATATACGATGTAAATATAAATTTATTTATAGTTACGTTACTTATAATTTCAAAGATACAGTTATAAGATACAAGTTATTTTTTATTTCATAGATTATATTATGTTTTTACTTCTACAATAAATTAGTTATGTTATTTTAAATTGTAAATACTTAAAAATGTTTATTATTTATAAAATACCTATCTAGTTTATAATTTATCATCCTAGTTAATTTATGCAATATATCAATTTATGTGTATAGTGTTTCAGTTCAATAATGAAATAAGTCTAGTTGTTGCGTGTATTTAGGTAGAATTTTAGTTCAATAATGCAATATGTCTAGTTATTTCAAAATGTTTGTAATATTTTGATTCAATACTGATATATGTGTTTAAGTACACTTTGTAAATTAATAATACTTAACATTTATATTATCATTGGGATTTACTTATATAGCGACAAGCAGTGGCGCCAAAGTGCTTAAAATATACTATGATATTTACATAGTAAAATCGAGAGGCCCCCCATCATCCTCCTTTTTAAATTTCACAATCAGATGCAATCTCAAAGCACCTACAAAATGCAATATTTAATAATTTATGTTTGCGTTTTAACATAAATTCTTGATCCATGGTGAGATCCCTTGCAGTACCCTACAATGCCCCTCCCCCATCTAAAAATATACTATGATGTATGTCATAGATAAATTAGGTGATCGGTGCCACTGCAGGTAACAAGTGCATTCCAAACTTGAATATTCTATTTATAACCAAAAATTATATATGGTAATTCTAAAATATTAGGTTTTATAAAAGTATAAAACTGTTATATCTCAATAATAGTATTTTTGAGTTATTGCAGTTTTGAACTGAGGCGTCGATATATAGGTAGATAGAGGTACTTATAATAATACAGTGAAGGTTTTGATTATTTGCAAAGTAGCTGTTATTGTGAGGACACCTGTCACCAATACGCGATCGGATGATATATATGCTATGCGTATATACCTGCGTCCTGCATATTTATACGCGTATTCGAACTCCCACACTATATACACACACATTACGACGTATTGTACTTATAGGCGTTACTATGTATATACTATATTGTATATTATGCTATGTCCGTGCACTTCGGCCAGCAGCAGCAGAGGGTCTCTGGAGAGCGTCCACATCGAACGTCGTGTTTACATATTATATATATTTGAAAACGAAAAAAAGTGATGAAGTGCTCCCGGGGGTACGATCCAAACACATTCTTTATGGTATATTTTATAATGTAGTGTTGTTTTGTGAGCGCATATATGTATATTATTATGTATGTATAATATAATATTATAATATCGTATATTGTTGTGCTGCAGCAGTAGACCGACCGACGACCGCGGCGCCGGTCAATGGAGCTCGTGATCATTCTTTTTTTTCTTATATCGACAAGAGTGTAGGTACATCGTAATAATAAAAATCTGTCGTTTTCCTTATTGTGTGACCAGAGTGATCGTACAATAATCGTACTCACGCGCCCTAAGGTATAAAATATACATCGCATCCTTGTATTTTACAACGATGAGTATAATGTGTATTATGTGTCTTATTATATTTTATGTTTAAAGTTGAACGTGATCAATGATCGTATAAAACCGTAAATCATATTGCAATATTATCGTTATGCTGCACGCGTATATCTGTCTCGAGCTCGACACATAAAAAAACCGTTTAACGTGAAATATTTTTCGAGAATATACGAGTTATATATTATATAAGATACATTCACCGATATGAGTGACTGTTGATCTTATACAGAGCTATATTTTCGTGTTTTCTGTTAAAAATGTATTTTGTGCCGTCTAACTATTGCCACGTACTATTAGGTACATATACCTAATATATTTATTTTAGTTCCTACGTTAGTAGCATAATTATTTGTGGGTGGGTGGGAGTGGGGGATTAGGGATAGATACTACCCTCTTGAGGTAGATGTATTTAGAACTTAAATGCTTTATAACTAAAGACTGGATTTTGCATGAAATTCATGTTGCTATTTTCAACATCATATACATGTAGTCAACGAGTGTCCATAAATCATTACATGATTAATTAAATATCAACATTTTATACTGCATATTTTTACATAATCCGACGTTAGTGCATGGTTTGAATATTTGTGCATATTTCAACAAAAAAAGCATACAATTATACCCAATGGTCCAAAAAGGTGTTGAGCAAAAAAAAAGATCATAATTGGATAGGTTCGTCAATATATAAAATATTTTATGAATCAAATAAATAAATTACTTGGTTTGCAACCTATTAATGATTAAAAATTAAATTATAATTTAACAAATTACATTTTTGTACTGTATATCTAAATATTTGTGCTATAATATATATATTATACATTTTACTTTTTGTTTAAAAGAATTTTAATAAAATTAACGCTGCAAAATTGAAATGTATTCTTGCATGTTTTATATTTTTTTTCTTGCCTATATTGATTTTTTGTGCATGTTCACATGCATGTATTTTAAAATTTAAAATGCGCATAAGAATCCGGTCTTTATTTATAACATATAACTGCTGCAAGGACATTATTCTGCAATACATTGTTATATATTTTAATGCAAAAATATAAATAATTTTTACCTAGATATCATTAAGAAATTTTTATATAACATTTATTCTATCTATATAATATAGACCGAATATTCCGTCTCACGCAAAATTGGTACAATATTAAACGTCATAGGTATTAAATCCGAATGGAAAGTATAATATATTTTAAGAATGTATATACCTAATATACTCGCATCTTGCAAGCAAAATGCAATACTATATACGGTATAAGAGTAGGTATATAAAAAATGTTAACGTTTAGGCTGCAATATAGATATACCAGTCTGGTACAATATTATAGGTATATTTATTAGGTATATAGAATATACCATAATATTTATTATACACATATAGCCATATAGGTAATCAACCGCCATAATTCATAATAGTATCTTTATGCGTTTACTCTGTTTTTGCGTAACGATTTCAAGTTATATCATAACGTAGGACTATATAGCTATACCTCCTATATTTTACAAAGCGTACCTACATCACTGAACAGGGCAAATCACATGGTATTGCAATTTTCAACCGTAATGTTCAGAAAATATTATTATACCTAATATTGAAACATTTAAAGTATCTTATTATTTTTATTTAAACTCGCGGAAACAGTGGCCATTAGGTGTAAATATTGAAAAGATTGAATTACATAATATAACATAGTATATAGAAATAAATTAGAAATTTAACGGATGCACATAAGGCTACTTAAGTACTAGACACGGTGGGGAGAGAGATAAATCTTGTTTGTTGAGAAGATGGGTGGCGATGATAAATTTGATTGAGGCGGATATAGAGTTGGGGTAGGTACTGCAGATTGAGTATATAAATGATATTTTATCGTGTGGGTCGGCGATTGCAGTATATCGTAGAATCTATAATATATTTCTATTCTCTTCGTCAGTATACATATAATATTAAACATTATAGACAATAATATAAACAATATTAGATATATTGTTGGTAATTATTTTCTTAAAATGATGGGTTGGTATACCTATATATATATACCTTACAACATAATTACATGCGTGTACTTATAATATTATATCTTTTATAAAATAACAATATATTTCATAACGTTTTCCGTAGGTACATTTTACATAATAAAATCACGATAAAAATAGATATTATAAATTAGATGTTATTAAAGTAAAAATTGTACACGATTGCAATAGTATACAGACATTATTATGTTAGCGCAGCGTATATAATATAGCTATAGCTAGGTATATAATAAGTATACCTATAGTATAATAAATTGATTGCTGCAACCTTTGAACCTCATGAGGTATGCACACTTCCATAGTTCCTTAAGTATATAATTTTATATTTGAGGCTAAGACATTTTTTTTAGTACTGCAGTGGTTAATTAACCAGAAGAGGCAATTTTGGTACCTTTTTTTATCGATTACAATAATTGAATTGCAGTAGGTACCTATCTATGTATTTTCATTTTCCATAATCAGCGGCATCGGTATATAAGTACAAATTTCTATCTATTCATAACTGTTGGTTTAACATCATGCCATTATACAAACTCTTCCTTTATCTAATCATCAAAATAATGATAGGTAACTTTTAAAACTTTTCCAAACCAATAATACATTATTTTCTTCAGAAATGCTTTGAAACATCGTAATATTTTATGAATTTTTTTTTAGAATCAAAAATATAATAGTTTTTTTAGATTTTTAGTTAAGCTATCCATGTCTATTATTGTATTAATTTAACAATGATGATGTGTGTTTTTTTACTTTTTTTTATGAATATATTCAATATATTCATGTCTATAGACACTTTTTCTAGTAAAAAATTGCTACTATCATAAACTTTAAGGGAGGTTTCTAGTAGAAAATTGGATCAAATTTGAAATTGGTGATGTTGGTAGGTCATAATATTGAAAATTATCAATTAAAATAATAAGTTTTTTTTTTAAATGGCGTTTATTGAAAATTTACAATCTGTGCATTACATACAATAAGTAAATATGATAATATCGTATAATAAAATAATATAAAAATGGCTTTGAGTAACGTGTAGGGAGGCTTGCAGTCGAGTCACCTTTTAAAATGAATTAACATTTTTATGAGTAATATAAACGTATTTTATAGGTTAAGAAGAACTCTGCACCAGTTGAGTTTGAGACGTCTTATGGGGTTGTCAGGAAGATTTTTTGAGGACAATTGAGGTGGTTGTGTTTCATAAGGAGTTTCCCATGAAACCTTTTGTAGAAATTGGAGGCTGTGTCGTGGATGGTTTTGATTTGAAGGTCATCGTGAAGTAATTTGTTCGTTACGTACCAGGGAGCTTTGGCAATGATACGCAGACAAATTGATTGAAAAGCTTGAATCGTTTGAGTATTGGATTTTTTGGCTGGGCCCCAGAGTATGATGTCATATGTCCAGATGGGATGGAGGAGACATTTGTATATAAAGAATTTGTTATGGATCTTAGTAAGGGCCTGAGTAGGTGAAGTCTGCAGTTTAACTTTTTTCGTTTGTCCATGAGATGAGGACCCAAATAATAAGTTAGGAAAGCTGCCTCACTCTGCTTTTGAGCGTGGTAAATTTCCGGTTTCTATCCGTATTTTTATACAACGTAATAAATATTATAATTCCAATCTATAAAATTTATATACAGATAAATATATTATATATTCTTATATGTTGACTAAAAATAAATACCTATTATAATGGCTTTTTATCAACAATCGTAACTGTAATATTATATAATATTATAATAATAATTATATAGCGAGACTTTGTGTATTTAAGGTGTTCTAAACTTGTGTTTACAATTTTATAACAAACATTTATTCTTTAAATATTATTATTAAATACTGAATTTATAATATAAGTTAAGGGGTCCAACCACAAAATTAGCCCTGGGTCCCAAAATATCTGAGTATGTGAGTACTTTATAATTGTATTATATTGTGGTATTATACCGTACAGATCGATCGATCGGCTTTTTTTACTGCTGTGTTACCAACACTATTTTTTTTTAAATATATTGAAATAATTTATGAAGGTGCCTAATATTTTTTAAGCAACTACTAATAATTAAAATATCATCATTAATAATAATCATAGCAAATCATTTTGTAACGAAAAAATATTTGTTGAGAATATCACTAGATCTCACTATAATTATAGGCGTTTATACTATTATATAGGAAATGTACACAATTAATTGTACTAATTAGTATATAATTTCAACGATGTATTATTAGCTGCAAGTGCCTATATAGTATAGTATTTTTAATAAGCATAATTACAATTATTATTTTATAAACAGTTGTAATGAAAGCATAATATAATCAATAATATTATAGTTCGTTATCTTGTTTATTTTGATATTTGTATGATTTAAAGTAATAATTTAATAATTATTTTTATTGTTAACAATACACATTATACACATTATTTTAATTTATATCATACAGTAGGTATATGCACATAATATAAAATTGGCTTGACAATAATTATTACAAATGTATGCAAGTCATTTAATTTATAATTTAATTAGATATTTTCAATGTGTCACTTTCAAATACCCATTTGCAAAGATAATAATTTAGCAATAATCGAATATTATCTAATAAATGGCAATGCAATGTCATAAATAAATACTCATTAAATAATCATTAAAAATCAAAATAAATAATATTATATTATATATCTGTGTCTAAGTCTATATAATAAATAATATTATAGACTCCAGCGAGATTCAATTTTTTTAAAGAACTATAGCACCTATAGTTGTCAAGTTCCGGGCCCTAATAATAATCAAGTAATATACTAAGGGCCGATTATACCGTCTACGGTCAAACTTCGATTAGGCTGATAACAGATATTTAACCGGGCAAATTCGGCCGATTAAACTCCGGTTAACTTTAATCGGAGATGGTACAAGCATACAGCTGGCACTAAAAAAAGTAAATATTTAATCGGGGACGATGGAACGACAATGTAATTTATAATATCAAATAAATATATAGGTCACCTATAACGGCCAATCGACATATACAATATACATTATAGGTATATATCTCATTCATATTCGTGTACAATATATAATACGTATCACTTACCAGCAATCGCCTATATATTATTATGATTAGGGTTGGGATTTTATAGCATTTGCATTTTTTTATGAGATGCTTAAAAAAAATAGCAGAGTAAGCTAAAAATGTATTTCATGATTCAGAGAACTCAAAAAAAAAAATTTTTTTGCATATTTTGCGATTTTTTAGTTTTTAATGCTTTTTTTTTGGACTTTTTGAGACTTTTTTTGCATTTTTACCTGGTTTTGAATCAAAATTGGCCATATTTTATGAAATTATATTTTAATAAATGTGTTTTTAGATTTTTGTCAATCGAATTATTACGATAATTTCGTATCAAGTATTTGGTTCTGTTATCTGCTGATTTTGTTTGCTATTTTTTTTGTCGATTTCTCTTGCGTTTATTAATCGCCGATTATCAACGAACGAGCGTTGAATGCGTTGTAGAGTCAATTCATTTGGATTCTGATTAGAGTGACTAAATTATTTCAATTCTTAAGTAACTACCCATAATAATTTGTAAGTGATTAAAAAATTATTTATTAATACATTTTTTTTTTTTGCATATTTTTTTGTTTTTATTGCATACCTATTTAGCAATATTTAAGGTAATATTGTAGCGCATATTTATGCAATTTTAAGTGCTATAAAATCTCAACCCTGATTATGATGTACCTAAGCATGGCGTGCTCGCGGAGGGGGGGGGGGTGGTCGTGGGATTTAAACCCCCTCCTTTTGCCCTTTTTTAACGTGCCCGTTTTTAAGTGCAACGATAACCCCTCTATATATGTTCCTAGAAATTATCCACAACCCCCTCCCCTCATTGAAAATTCCTAAAAGCGCTTCTGTACCAGATATATAGAGTATGTATAAATTTGTTAGAATGATCATAATATAACGCAAGACTTGCTCTATATAGGTACCTATTATTTAACATAATATCTATCGTTACATCGCACTGTATATGCACCATATAGCCTAGAAATTCGCTAGACTAAACCGGTGTGAAAAATAATGCACCGGGATGTTTGCAGGACCATACCGTTTACATGGTTCATTATCCCGGTGCGGGATAAAGTGGGATAATTTTAAACCGGTCTAGTTTAGCGAATTTCTTGAGTAATATTTAATATAATGTATATTATATAATAGACCCGGCTATTTATATTTTTTTATTTTATATATTTAGCAGCAAAGACAAAACAATCGCGTGTTTGCATATTAAATGAATAATAATAGTAATAACAATAATAATAATAATAATAATATTATAATGACGCGTAGTTTGCACTCGGCCTCAAGTCGAGGGAACGGCGCGCGCGGTACACGCCCATGAGCGACGCAGTCGACCAATGAGAGCGCGCCTTGCCGACCGGTTTCCGCGTCGTTCGTACGGCGGGCGGGGTCGGTGCACGGCGCCGCCGACGCACCGGCCGACGGAGCAGTGTTCGATTCACGGGCGGCAGTGTACGTTTTGCGGTCATCGCGCGAGTTCCATTCGTGACGCGCAGTGGTGAATGTTATCGACTCACACACAGACACATATGTAAACATATATTTTATTCGGTTTAATTTTTCGTTCGGTCATTAATCATCGTTATCGTTTTTCGTTCATTCATACTATATCGTATTATCGTTTTTCGTTCATTCATTTATTGATTCATTCATTCGGTTTGCAACGCCAAGACGATAATTGGAAAATCTCAAGATGTCCGTGTCCACGTTGAATATGACACCCTACTTCACCGGATACCCGTTTCAAGGTAAAGGAAAATTACGATATTTTTAGGCCCATGCACTCGTACCGCCCTCATTTCCGACCCTGTTACATATTATTATAATATATTATAGGTAATAGGTATATTATATTTGCTACAATACACCTAACCCGATTTCACCCTGCACCAGCCCAACCCTCCAAATTTACCTATATATCATGGGGGAATAAAATCTGCCTATAAATATACACTCGTCCGAATTTCTTTACTCTGCATCTATCCATATCATAATATACCTATACTTACCTATTATAAGTCTTCTAAGCAACTTCGTTTTTTGACGTGTGATACAGGCCAGGGCCGCATGAACCAGCTCGGTGGCGTGTTCATCAACGGACGGCCGCTTCCTAACCACATCAGACTGAAGATCGTCGAAATGGCCGCGGCCGGTGTACGCCCGTGTGTCATATCTCGGCAGCTCAGGGTGTCGCACGGCTGCGTGTCGAAAATCCTCAACCGGTACCAAGAGACCGGAAGTATACGGCCCGGCGTAATCGGCGGCAGCAAGCCTAGGGTGGCCACGCCGGACGTGGAGAGACGCATCGAGGAGTACAAGAAGGCCAACCCGGCCATGTTCAGCTGGGAGATCCGCGACAAGCTCGTAAAGGTGCGTTTACATTTATATGACTACATATATAATGTGTATAGGTAAAGGCCTAAAGGTGTGATAGGTTAGTTGTATATGATATATATATATTAAAATGCAATTTAAGTGTGTAACTAATAATATTATCAAATGCTCCAAATATACACACATCTTATACCTACCTATAGTTATATCGTCCACGTTTACGCAAAACATTCAAAAACATGATTTCGAAATTACCTAAGACTATACTTTGATTATTATAAGGCTGTACAAACTTAGAATGTTTCCGGCATTTTTTCACCTAATTGTTTTTAATTTTATAATTGGCGTATTGAATTTGAATTTTTCGCCTGAACGTGGATGATATACCTAATACTTATTATTAAATTATACTTACGTGGGTACCTACCTATTCATATTTTATTTTCCTTATATACCTACATATATATATATATGTATTAAGATAAATCGGAACGTGTATATATACCATAATATACAGACTAGAAACAAACATGGTGATATAGAAACAGTAAAGATTGCTTCCCGATATTTCAATATACCTATACATGGAGGGTGGGTCATTAATTACAGATTTCAATAAAATATAATATTATACATCTTAAGTTTGTTTATGATATATACTATAGGTTTGTTTCCCCATTGTGTACACTGTATAGGTACTAGGTACTATATAGGTATTAGGTACATATATTATACCAGAGTTAATATTTATTTACATGTAATAACTATTTTTTATAATATTGAATTATTAAATAAATATGACATGTTAAATATTGTAATATATTCACTGCCGTTAAAGTCTCTAGACATCAAACGCACTCGTAATTATAATATAAAATCATAATAATGTCAAAGTTCAAGTATTTATCTACCTATACAGTTCGTACACGAATTTGGGATAAATATGAAGTAATTCAATTATTTGAAAATAATAGGTATTAAACCAATATAATTATATTATAATCCAAGCAATAATAATAAATGATATACATTGCGACGGTAGATACCCAAATGTATTACAAATAATGAATAGAAATGAACAGCGCCATTTCAATATTCATACATATTATATTGTATGCCTTATTTATGGTCATTTATTAGCCAAGTTTTATTAATAATAATATATATACATGATACAAGTATACGACATATAAGATGAAATTTAGCAATGATATAGCAGTTTAGAATAAAATATTTTATAATTTATTATATAGACCTGAAAAATATAAATACTAAAAGCAGTGTATGTGACGTAATAGTCTTTATCTGAGTTTTTAGTTAGAATATATTTGACTATTTAAGACTATTCATAATTTAAATATAAAAGGATTAACTTTAGCTAACTTTTACTCAGTATTGTGTATAGTTATATATTATAATATGAATAAATGTATATTACCTATAATATGTAGATACAGTGCGTTTTCAAAAGTAGCATTCTATGATATATAATATAGATAAGATTTTAAAAACGCTTGTAAAAGTAACTATAAATAGTGGAATTATATATAATGATACGACTAAGTATATAATATATTCACGTTTGATATAATTAAATAATTCGTTTTTAATTTTAAATCGTACATTCGTGTGCTATGATGTATTATTGTGAAGCCGATTTTGTATTTATATTATATGAATTATACTAATTTTTAGGCGTACTAAAAATATAAATATTTTTCTTATTATCCCAGCAGGACGGTATTTGTGACAAAAACTCGGCTCCGTCTATCAGTTCCATCAGCCGACTACTGCGTGGCGGCAGAAGGGACGAGCTGAAAAACCATTCAATTGACGGTATTTTGGGTAAGTCTCAAACAATGACCTATATGCTCGTGTACATTATTATATTCTGTTGCGTATACTTGTATATAATCTGTACCTATATATAATATATTACACATCACCACAAACCGCACGCACAAAACACGCGCGCTGAGTAGGTATTACCTACCTGCGGACAAGATGAATGTGTAAATAACGGGTTTTAAAGGGAAGAAGGAAAAAAACTACCTAAACGTCCACCCTCGCCGATTATTGTTACGTCTCAACTCTATTGCCTCCGCCACCGCCGTGAGATGTGCGCGCGTTATATCATAAGTACTCATATGTAATATATATATATATGGGTAGGTATACGCTTTGGCTACTTGATGGCTACCGTAGGGAATACCGTTAGCCGAAAGGATATAAAAACCATTGTCGAGAACGGACTACGAAAAAAAAAAATAAGAAAAGGGGCGAAGAAAGCGGTGAAAGAATAATGTGCATAATACTATAATATATTATTATGAATAGCGAAAGGCGTGTCCGCCGCCTCGCGTGAAGTGCGTGTGAGAATCGCACGGCGGCGACCACCAAGGGTTTGGCTACCACAGGGGTTTTAGTTAACACTTTTCTACAAAAAAAAAAAAATTCACGGTCGTACAATATTTATCACCTATACGCGGGGTGGTCGAACACGGGCGTTTACGACCATAATATATTATAATGCACCGGCCGCGGCTACTACTATAATGCTGCTTTAACATTATTAGGCATATACCTACGTAAGATATACATATTGTACTCTGTCGCCTTCGATGTTCAGGTGCGCCTTATATATACGAACGTACCTATGTCATATATATGTTACGGCTAAAGTCCGAATTAAGCTAATGTGCACATTATCCGGATAATGTACATATTATCCAATTTCGGACTTTAGCCGTGAATAAAAACTATTAGGAAATGGATTAAGTATACATTACCCGGCTAAAGTAACTTTAGCCATCGTGTTATGGCTAATGTAAAATATTATTAATTTCCATACATTTTCCAAATCTTCTTCTGAAGATATATTGTTGATAGTTTCTGGTGGAAGAATAGACGTCGATAATCCAATTTTGATATCACTACCAAACATCGCTTGATATGGCGACCTTTTTATCCCACTGTGAAATGCTCTATTCTTCATTAATTGTACGAACCTCAAACCCTCGGACCAAGATTTTGAATTATTTGTTTGCATCCATGTAGTTAAAATATTTTGAATATCCTGGTTTGCCTTTTCAACACTACCTTGTGATTGGCTGTGTCGGGGCTTGCCGTGAACTATTTTCAAATTATTCCACATACATTTTAAATCATTAATTATTTGATTTACGAATTCTCTTCCATTATCAGATTGCAGTATCATTGGAGCACCAAAAATACAAAATATGTCTATGATATGTTTCGCAACCTTTTCAGCTCGTTTTGTTTTTAATGCTCTTATTTGATCAAACTTTGTAACATGGTCTTGGTAGACCATAATAAAACGATATTCCCCGTCTGCTTGTGACTGCATGTCAATGAGGTCATCTTGAGCCTACTATTCATTTCAGAGAATATCATTGGTTTAGTAACCAGACCTTTTTTTTTTACATTTTTGCTTCATTTGGCAAGGTTCACAATACTTTAAATACATTAATATAATTTCTTGTGTGATATATTTATATTTTTTCTTTGTCTTCTGTGTTCCCCCCCGTGCTCTATATTATAATGGATTTCATGAAGAATATCGTACATACTTTCGTTTTGAACGTAGTAATAGATTGTTGAATCACCACCGTCCATAGGATAAATCAATTTGTCTTCTCCGTCAATAGTTATTACATCATATCTTTTTAAACGTCGGTAATCTGTGCTTGTTTTTTTTTTGTTTGATTTAGCGTTTTTAATTTCTAATATTATTTCAGAATATTTTTTTTGTGATAAATAAATCGAATTTTGTTTTTTTTCCGCAGTTAATTTATTAAAACACACGTAAAAATCGTCTTTTGAACTCATTTTATTCACTGCACGTTACTCCGGACACCAAAATTAAACTGATGTTATAGGTACTCATATAGGAAACATCAAGCGATTACGATAAAATTTAATGATCGCAAGACAAATAGTAGTACCTACCTACTATCTATATAGTTCCATTTTATCTTTGTATGGTTTTCACATCGTAAAAATAGCACCATAAGTAATTTCATATCTTACAATTATATAATGTATAATATA
>NC_042495.1:7297493-7337555 GCF_005508785.2 Acyrthosiphon pisum | reverse complement strand
AAAAACCATTCAATTGACGGTATTTTGGGTAAGTCTCAAACAATGACCTATATGCTCGTGTACATTATTATATTCTGTTGCGTATACTTGTATATAATCTGTACCTATATATAATATATTACACATCACCACAAACCGCACGCACAAAACACGCGCGCTGAGTAGGTATTACCTACCTGCGGACAAGATGAATGTGTAAATAACGGGTTTTAAAGGGAAGAAGGAAAAAAACTACCTAAACGTCCACCCTCGCCGATTATTGTTACGTCTCAACTCTATTGCCTCCGCCACCGCCGTGAGATGTGCGCGCGTTATATCATAAGTACTCATATGTATATATATATATATATGGGTAGGTATACGCTTTGGCTACTTGATGGCTACCGTAGGGAATACCGTTAGCCGAAAGGATATAAAAACCATTGTCGAGAACGGACTACGAAAAAAAAAATAAGAAAAGGGGCGAAGAAAGCGGTGAAAGAATAATGTGCATAATACTATAATATATTATTATGAATAGCGAAAGGCGTGTCCGCCGCCTCGCGTGAAGTGCGTGTGAGAATCGCACGGCGGCGACCACCAAGGGTTTGGCTACCACAGGGGTTTTAGTTAACACTTTTCTACAAAAAAAAAAAAATTCACGGTCGTACAATATTTATCACCTATACGCGGGGTGGTCGAACACGGGCGTTTACGACCATAATATATTATAATACACCGGCCGCGGCTACTACTATAATGCTGCTTTAACATTATTAGGTATATACCTACGTAAGATATATATATTGTACTCTGTCGCCTTCGATGTTCAGGTGCGCCTTATATATACGAACGTACCTATGTCATATATATATATTATGTTATATTTTGGGAATTGTTTTTTTTTTAATATAGTCTTAACATGGTATTATTATCATCATAGTATATTATAATATTATGTTAACGCGTTATTCGGATTCGTCTAATAACAATAATACATAGCAACGACTGCAGTTAGATATTATTATAATTATGTAATGAAAATCGAACGAGAACGACTCGAGTTTTTTAGTAAACGTGACGTTTATAATTTTTTTATATCAACGGACATCGGCAGCTTCAGAAGAACCCGTCTCCGCGGGGTGTCCCCTAATGTAAAAGGCTTGCCGACACGTAAAACCCGTTTAATTCGCCGTAATTTAAAAATGGATTTTTCTCCTTCAAAGCTGGCTGACCCGCACACCTTATATTATTAATATTACTATTTTATTTTTTTTACATATTGGATTTAATGTCAACTCGCCAACACACTCGCGAGTTATTAGCCCAGTTTAATCGCTACCCACCGCCGAATAGGTAGGTACACGGCGCTTTTATCGGATTGTAAAGCAGGCGAAGCTCGGTTGCTGTTAGGCATATATTATTATATATTATGTAGGTACTCTGTTATTCGTTGGTGATGATACAATTTATATATTATTCAAATACACTATAATACGGTATTGTTGTTTATTTTCCTCTGCCACGATAAGCCCGTGAAAAAAATTTGAAAATTTACCACCTTGGAGAAAAGGCGTGTCTCGCACATGAAGTGTTTTATTGAAAAAAAATAAAACGAAAATCTTTGTCGGTATATTATTTATATTAACATAATATTATAATGTCTGAAAAAATAATACCCCACCAGATTAAATCGTTGCTCTCCTCGTAAATAAATATGTGCACCTGTGTATACCTACTATAAACAATAAACATCCGTTTTTTTTTCAATCGTATCTACCTAGCGCGTAATATTTCTGAATCGTGATTTCTTATTTAACTATTTATAATATTGCAGGCTATATTATATCATAAATTATAATAATGCATTGCGCGTATATATAGTTTTTTTTAAATTTTAGTCTACGATTGTTTATCACGCTTATGAATTATCACTATAAATTGTAGCGACGCTTTCGACTGCGGTCAAAAAAAAAGTAAAATATAGTGCTTTTTTCCGCCCCAAAACACGTGTCAAAAATGAATTTATATCACATGTGCTTCAACAGTATAAATTGACATGCCATCATTATTCACGGATAATGATCATAATAATAATTAACGGAAGCCAATGTCGATTAAACTCTAAAATAATGGACCTGCTTCACTGTAAATAAATTATGTATATAGCCATATAGGTATTCAATAGTAATCAATCATAATAATACAATGATAATAATCTGTTGATCTTATAAATGCATATTATATTATTTATACTAGGTAATTCATATATGTATTATGTAGATATTATATTCGTCAGTGTCTATAATATTATATAATCACTATTTCAAAAAGTTTTTACTTTTTTTGAAAATTGTTTTCTTACATAATTTGATGTCATTGCAAAACTACAATAATAATTATTTATAAATAAAATTATATTTTTTGCAATTTCTTTTAGTAATAAATGTTAAATTTTTTACTTTTTTCAACGACAACATTTTCAGTTTCATATTCTTAACCCTAGAAAGAATATTTTTTGGAGTAGTTAGGTAATCGATTTGAACGATTAATTAATTAATTAAAGATTAGATGAGCAGAGCTCTAGACCAAGTACGCGTCTATACTCGTTATACTCTACTCTGTAAATAAAAGACTTTTCAGAATAATGAATATAGACATTTAAATCGATCACCTTGTATATTATACCTGGCTAAAGTAGTATACAAAATCAGTGCAACTGTGCATAACGGACTAACTATTTACAAACTTGTTTAAAAAAAAAAATTTTAAACCATACCAAACCAGTAATTTTTGTATAGTTCCGCCGATAGTCGCGTTATTTAAGCCTCGCACAGTTTAAAATATGAATGCTGGGTTATATCTATATAGTAAGTACCTATACTTACCTATGTTCGACCGAAGCAATTGACGACTGCTTTTATATTAATAATACGCTCGCGCTCATATTCTCGTGTGTGCATCAACTGCGTTATTTAACGATGACTAACAACGACGATCGTACAATCTCGCGAAATAATAATATTGTGCGGGAAAAACACAAACGAATTTAGATTTTTGTGTTTTATCATAAAAGTAGGTACGTACCTATATTCGCGAACGACGACGATTGCTGGAGCAGCGGTGAGACTTATCTGCGTGTACGTACATTATTATGGTGCTACATTAACTATATTATATACATTTTAAATAGATATCATCGTCGCGGGCCCGATATGACGCCGATAACAATTTATCAGTAGAATTTTTTATTTCGTTCGTAATCCGCCTCCGATTTTTAGGTATATCTACCTATAATATTATGTTAATTATTATTGGCGGTGTACACTGCGCTCAAATTGTTTATAACAATAATTATTAGTATTTCTCATGCATCGACCTTATCTCTGGCGCGTGGGCGGCGGCGGCAACGTACGAGTTCTCTCTGAATAAAAACAATAATAATAACGTTTTCCCCGTGCGACGTGTAGATAGGTACCTACCTGATAAACATTATATATTTATTACTATACAGTCGCCCACACCACGCCGTTGTTGTGACTAAAAACCGTTTTAAGATTGTTATATATTATTATCATCCGTGCAAAATATGATATTTTGTTATCCACGATTATACGAATGGCAACGACGCGTACAACACGAGTCCGAGTGACATATCAAAAAATATACAGGCGTATAATAGTGGGTGAGAGACTTGGGGAGAGGGCTTAAGTCCTCCCGGGAAGATTTATTCCTTCTATATACGACACGTCTTACGCGATATTAATAAAGATTTATAGCGTAATATTAACATTTAAATAAACATATTATTGTCATTAAATATTTATTTATTTACTTTACCCATATGGCTATACAGTATACATGTTTGTAGGGGGTCAAAATGTAAATTGAAGGTTAAAGCTCCGTTCAAGGGAAAAATGTCAATTCAACAATTCGGACAAATATCTGCCAACGAGTCTGAATCGAGATAAATCAATCGAAACTCGCGGTCGTGGCCTATATTATATTATAAGTCGCTTTGTACTCGGCAGTCGTTTTGTGGCGGCGACGCGCGCGCTGTGTGAATACTTACCTAATAATAATATACCTAATAATAATAATAATAATATACGCTGCAGCATATCTGAGCCTCAGCGGCTTATTGCCGACCGGACAATATTATATACACATCACACGCACATTTACGATTTCAACGATTTCGAGCCGCCCAACACTTGGCGGTATCATCTTTAATAATAGATTCGGTGGTTGAGATTTTTTCGATTTTTTTCATTTTTTTTTATTACCATTAGTATTTAGTATTACAATATTATTATAACATAATATTATATAGGTGGTATGGGCCGGTATACTCGACATCGGTTATTATGTAAATCGTTCTCGTAGATAAGACGCGCGCTGCGGAACCGGACTCGGCTTGGGGTTGGGTAATTACTCGAAAACGGGTAAAAGAGAGGATACCCGTTACACACACACTCACACATCCACACACTCACACACACACACACAAACATACATGCACTGAATATCATACCAACGCGACGTACATACAGCGACCGTATAGTTTTGCGCCCGGAGCGCGTTAGATGAGGTTAAATGATTTCCCGGACGGCGGTGCGCGAGCTCGCGATCGTTCTAAAATGCGGGAATAGAGGTAGGTATATCGGTAACAATAATAATATTATATTAATAATTATTATTATAATACACTGCTGGCGACGCGTGATTGAACGTACGGTATTTGTTAACACTGTCAAACAGCGAGACGTGGAATCAATCAACTCGCGGGCTTATTATCATTTGCATATCGCATATAATATATTATGGGTCCGGAGATTTCTCGTATACCTACCTACCTACCTACCTACCTAGTACCTGCCTATAATACAAACACACGAAATATTATGATAATATCACGTCCGTACGGGCTGTGTAAAATATTACGAGTATATAGTATTTATGGCGATGGTTCATTCGTTCGTTATATTCGTAATGGGCGCATAATATGTGGTATGCACGTATACTAATAATTCGTGAATACTAAATGTGCATACCTATACAATACGCGTTGTATGCCTACGCAAGGTCCAGCTATAAAATATATATTATATGTCCAGTCGGTTCCACATAGGTTATTCGTACATAATATAATATTATGCAAAATGCACATTGGACATATAGCGTGATGGCATTTCGGCATTTTGCAGGTAGCACGCAGATCGTCATAGCCGGTAGGAAATACACTCAGATTTAGTATGGGTACGTGGAAATTCTGTGGTAATAGGTCCCTACTCCCTGTTACCCACAATATATGCACTATATACATAATTTACAAGGTGACCCTACACCGAAACAATGGTACTGGGTATACCATAAGGTGTAATGAGACGTGCTACATTATGCACAGAAGTGTCACAGATATTATTGAAAGAACATACCATTTGTGCGAAAAATTAAATTTTATAATATAATAGTAATTACCTATATTTTCATATCACAAAAGTGATACAAATAAAAAATGCATATTAAACAATGTAGGTACTTACCACATAATTGATACTTATTATTAGGTGTATTATTTATATAGTTACTTCAAATCGTCAAAAATATTGACTCAAGTAGGAAATAATATATCACCTTATAAATTATAATATATTTGTCACTTTGTCAGATTAGCTTTAATTTATACGATAGTAATTATTTCCTTATACTGTCTCGATTTGGTAGGTACTTGTGTAAGCCATCAAATACAACGATGTTCGCACGAAAGCAACGGCGTGAAATTATATTGTACACAAATCTACAAAAATACGAACATTTTATAATAAACTGTTATAACCGAGCGAAAGTCACAATGTGTGTACGATTATTAAAACTCGTCTTTTTCGGTTCTGTTCAAAGGTCCTAGCAGCGCTGACGACTCTGACACTGAATCGGAACCGGGTTTCCACTTGAAACGCAAACAGCGTCGGAGCCGAACCACGTTTACCGGCGAGCAACTCGAAGACTTGGAACGCGCCTTCCACAAGTCCCAGTACCCAGATGTGTACACCAGAGAAGAGCTGGCTCAAAAGTAAGACTTTTTTACTAAATAATATCATATGATATTCAACGTTGTATAGATGATTCTATAAGCACGAAAGTATGCATTTTTTTGTTCGGTATGAGGTAATACGGCAGTTCTAACTTTTATATTTATATTGGCTTTGATGTGTTTATCCTTATGTTTGTCGGAAACATAACCATGTTAGTATGAAAATTTGGTTAATCAACGCGGTGACCTGATGTATCTATGTATATTTCGAATTTTATTGTCTGAAACGAAATATTTGTCTAAAAAATTCGATGTTTATAAATTAGGATTTCACTTTCTTTATAGATACATATAGAGATGATTAATTCGTATTTTAATGACCTATGTCATTCAACTTTGGGGGTCTACTAAAACATTTAACTTAAAATTATTCTGATCAGACCAGTCCATAAACCAAACTAGTATATTCAAAGCCTTAGACACAAAAATAGGAGTGCATAAAATATAATGGTGGTGACGAGGGCCGGCGAAATTCTTGGTGCCAACATCACGGCATCGCTCAGCATACATCACGTTATACCTTATACCTAAAATTATAACCCTGTATTATTTTAAACGCACCGAGAAAAGGGGAACGTAATGAAATAAACCGAATAATAAGGGGCGTACTGGTGATTCGTCGAAACTGTTCTCGGAGGGTATCTATTAGGCACATGTTATTATAATACATATACGTCATATATGCAGTGTGTGCGCGGTGGTAATTGCCGGCTGACGCGTCTCAGTGAAAGTGAATATTATCATAACCGCCGCCGCCGCCGCCACCACCGCGACTATCTCACGATCGGCCCTCTGTATATTATGTTCGGCTGCTTGTAAAATACGACGACGACACAAAGGTCACGGCGTGCGACCGAGGTCTTTCCAGGGTTTTCGGGGTTCGTGAAAACTTTCAAATGGCAATTATTTCGCACACAGACAGACACTGCACGTCATGTCCAACTCGTGTTTTTCCGGTGTCGAGAAACGTGTCGCTAATTGTGTTTTTTTTTCCGCCATTGTCATTACGACTTACCTATTGTGATAATTATTATTACGCATACGTAGTTCGGACGTATCATACTGCAGATGAGTGGAGGTCAGTAACGCGCGTGCCTAACCTAGACTGTGAATATATAAGTATACATATAACGTGTGAAATTCCGACCGAATCGTCTTCCTGGACTGCGGCTGCTGCGACTGTATTTTAATATTATGTTGCGCGTCCACACTTTCTAACATTTCGGATTATTTATCCGATTAAAATCTCACAAACTATATATATTATATAGTTTGTATATCGGTACTTACCTAACCGCGGTTCTGTTTAATTTTCTGTCTCCAGAACCAAACTCACCGAGGCCAGGGTGCAAGTGTGGTTCAGCAATCGCCGGGCTCGTCTCCGCAAGCAGATGGGCACGCACCAGCACATGAACGCCGCGGCAGCGGCAGCGTTCAACCCGGCCGCGGCGGTTGTGAGCCTCTCGGCCGGCTCGTTCCAGTCCGCGTCCAGCGGCCAACACGGAGCTCACGGCCAGTATGGTGGCCACGACCATCACTCGACCACCACCGCGTCAAACTTCAATTCGCCCCAAGGTAAGCACACTGAGCGCGATTTTATATTTTCCTCGGCGGTATTATTATACAGAGTCCTACTACAATATAAATGTTGCGTTTCTATAATTTTTTCTATTATAGATTATAGGCAATACCTACATAAATTAATTTGATCCCGTTTCGACCGATACATCGAACGTTTTTGAGGCACACATTTATCGCAGTGATAAACTGTTTAGAAATTAAGACATTGATTTGAGATTTCAATCATCGCTGCAGTGGCAGTGTTAAGATAGAATTCATGACCGCAGATGATAATATTATATTAATATCCTATGGCATAGGTATTTATCTTGTAAACAGATCGTGTATTGTGCGTGATGATGTAGGCATTGATGACGCGCTTAAGTTTTGTATGATTTGAAAATATGTACTTACCCACTTAACAATTTAAAATAATAAAATCCTCATTAATTTTTACGTCAAAACAAACACGCGTCGTGCAAACCAAAAAATAAAAGCAAATAAAATATGTACGCGATGCACAATTTCGCATAACACCGCTCGGCGATATAAATTATAACTGCACAACTAGTGCACATTCAGTTAATTTTAATAGAGCAACAATAATAATAATAATTAAGTCTGAGTCTAATACACACACACACACACTCGGGAAAAATATGACGCTTGTATACAGGTATTATATACCGGTAATATACTGCGCGGGCGCGAGCGGCCATCACGGAAATTACACGGTGCGCGACGATTAATACACACCGCGGTAATGTTTTAATGGGTATAATATTATATATTTTATACTCTTTGAAGTTTGGCCGTAATTTCGACGTGTACCGCCGCCGCCGCCGCCGTAATAATAACCGTGTTCGGGCCAGCGCGAGAGGTGAACTCGCGATCATACGCATATATAGGTACCTATACGTATATATAGTACGACCGAACACGAACCGGGCCGGAAATTATACGAAACAGTCCGGGCACGTATACACATTTATACATAGGTAGGTATTATATTAATATAAGCGCACACGCGGGGACGCTCATCGTGAGTGCGATTTTCATTTCTCATTTAATTCCGTAAACGAAATCGCGCGTACCTACGTGTTATTTCATTAAATTATACGCGCGAATATAATATATTACAATATGTTATGTGCATCTACATAATAATATTATATAAATAGATACCATTCGCGGCCCAAGCGCACGACGGCGACAATAAACAATAATAATATAAAAAGATAAAAAATAATATACGCGTCGAGCGGCCATCATCGCGTCCGTACGTCATATAAAATACTGTGTTGATATATATGTGTTATAGGGGTGAAGAGGGGGATGAGAAAAAGCGTTTCATACAGGATATGCGTATATTATATGTTTAGGGCGACGATGCCATTTTTACGCTCCCCTAGTCGTCGTCACCTATATAATATTATATAACAGTATAACACGTTATGTGTTCGACCCCGCGCCGAGTGCACCCCGGCCATTTGTCGCGCACACAACTACCCCTTCGCCGCAGTTTTTTCACCCCGCTGATTTTTTCCGTCGTTTTTGCTTCCGCAGGGACTTCCCACGGTACGTGGCCCACAGCCACCGCCGCCACTGGATACTATCCGACGACGTCCTGCAACTACGGGCCAGTCGGCAGTGGCGTGAACGGCGGCACGTCCGCCGACGCCATGTACCACCACCCGCACCACGCGCACCACCAGCACAACAATAACAACAACAACGGTGGCGCTTCGTATTCGCCGCAGGGATCGGCGGTCGACCATCATTCGTTGGGATGGACAAAGCCAAACAAGGACGTGACAACCGCCGCTACTTGGAGCCCGGACAATTACTCGTGAGTACCTATAACAACATCATCGTAACCTATCTTATATAAATAGACGAGGACAGAGAAAAAAATTATCTTAGGATTATACCTACAGTAGCTATTGTCGAGCAAACTTGCTTTATAGGTAATTTGTGTTATGGTCTATAATGTCCAATAAGTATATATAATTATTATATTATAATAATATTATAAACACTGATCCAGCTGTGGCTTGTGAAATTCTTATAGGTATTGCGGTGGTTACCCTGGTAGGGTATAGGTAATAGGTATATTATGTTAAAAATTCTTGGGACAAATAATATATAAAACACACAAAAACAAAGAATATTGTTTCTTCATAACATAATTATGTTATACTTCTTCATTATAGTGACTACAAAACACGTACATGTGATGTTATAACTTATGAGTATGCCGTAGAAATACCATGCAAATCGACTTGATACATTCTTATAGAATTAGAACATTACACCGATTTTCTTCGTACTTCTATAGAACTAATCGACAAATTAACGTAAT
This sequence comes from Acyrthosiphon pisum, assembly GCF_005508785.2. NCBI lineage: Eukaryota > Metazoa > Arthropoda > Insecta > Hemiptera > Aphididae > Acyrthosiphon > Acyrthosiphon pisum. The sequence continues at coordinate 7,327,560 of NC_042495.1, read as the reverse complement.
TTAGTACCTATATGATGCATTATTTGTTCTGCATCATTTTATCATGACTTATTTTTATTACTGTCATCCCCCACTATCTTGAGTAACAGCATCACAGTTGTTTGTATTATTTGCACATTCATACATTTCCGGCTAAATATTGATTAGTCCAAATTTCTTTTTTATTACAGAATATTACATATAAATACAATGTGATAATATTATAGTGTATAATGTGATCCACAGTGGGTCACCCACTGGGCAAGCTTGTATGAGGGCCCCGGGCCCATACGGTCATATTTATAAGCTATAATATAATATATTATATATCAAATACAAAGAATTATTAGTCGATAAGGATTTATATTTTGTTCTTTCCCTCTATTCCCTCTAGGTATGGAGTCGAGCCGCCACTGTTAAATAGTGATGATGATGGTTGGGGCATCATGTGTCTGCGGCACTATATTATGTACCGAGTAATATGTGTAATTCACAAAATATCTAATCAGACTTGAGCTGTGTTTTGACTTGTACAATGATATAATATTATTATGGGGATACGACGAGGGTCGGAAACAATTATCGTCCGTTGCCGTGGCGGCGGCGTCATTACATTATTAAACTTAAATAAAACAATTTCTAATTAGATTACCCGTGATTTGTTTCATTTTATTCCCTTTTTACTTACTACTCTTCTTAACCAACGCCGCCGCCGCCGCCACTGCCGTCACCGCCACTACTCGTGAGTAATGGACAGAAATTAATATGGTTTGCCGGAGAAATTACGGACCGCCGCCGCGTATGAAATGGATTAAAGCCGATAAATCAAGATAATGAAATTTTGTTTCTCTCTGTCCCGCTTGTAGATATAGGTAGGTACTGCAGGTACGGCGCACGCGTATACTGTAGCGTAGGTATGTACAAAATATAATATTTTCCCTCATTTCGATCGGTCAGTTGAAAAGCACTTGTCATTAGATTCCGTGTGTATTACCACCCATGCTGCGGCAGTCGGTCTGTTGCAGCGGCAGTCTCGCGGGTAACCGGTGACTTTTACAAATCGACTATATTATATTATTATATGTATATACACGCGTGTACCTATCGCCGAGCGCTGGAATAATAATAATAATGACCACGGAGCGCGATATACCTATATGTATGTAATTCATTAGAACCAAAAAATAAAAATTATCTCTTCAGAACTTCAGAAGCCCTCCGGTTCGCATTCATTACGCCACGCGTCAGTGATGTTGACGAGACTATAATATTATTATATATCGTATATTATACCTACCTGCGTGTATATTAATATTATATTATTATATTATGCAGCGGCGATCGTCGATTTTCCGATTTCTGTGTTTTTTTTTATACGTCCGCCGAGAAAATGATTTCGCGATGAGTGTACGCCGCCGCTGATATCGTAATATATAATATTAAAATATAAAATGCATCGAATGCAAATAGTGCAATTTGCAGAAATGTACGATAACTACGACTCTTGCGACTCATACTTATAAAATGATCACTGAGATAGTCCGGTTTAGATCAAGCCACCAAGGACCGTTTATTTTCCTAAAAAGTTGTAACATAATAATATTACTATCCTTTGCATTGGCCAATAATTATTAATAAAATACTAAGCACAAGATCGCATTAAGAGGATGTTACACACGCATACCAACATCTGTTTTCGGCGGTACAGCTTACAAAATTTGTGCTGTGCGGCGGAAGCCATTTGTGTTGTTCATATTAATATTGGGTGAATTTACCCATTATACAATGTAGTGATAACAATATTATAATCCATCGTATAGGCTTTATTGACTTTTAAATATTTAAGGTAGCTATGTGAATATTAAAATTGTGTTATTCTACACAGTTATATAACTCACTATAACATTTGCATTAAGCATTGTATAATTTACTATATAAATTATTTTGAAACTAGTAGTACTTCAGGTAATGATGGGTACTTCTAAACGCAGATTTGTTGTACGGCGTTTATAAGACGAAAACAAAACTCGCGGGTGTAGCGTCATCTCAAGGAGAGATCTAATACATGATGCTATAATTATGTCGCATACAATTTTTATAATAAAAAAATAATAGTGGGTTGGGGATTTCAGTAAATCCAGGTGCAAAATCTTGTATTATTATTATTATTATCAAACTTTCGATCACAAGTCGATGTCGTGCAGTAAACCACTGCATGTGCTCTAGATTTCAAAAATGTAATTTCATGTTTTATTTCGCAGGTTCTTTGCCGGCGGCAACACCATATACGGGTCTGGTTCCAATTTGGCTCCACACTCGGCTAGCGAAGCCAAGTCTGGCTATCCGTACTTCGGTCAACTGTCCCAAATGGACGCCATGTGTGGCAGGGTGCATTAACTGCATTAACTACAGCGGTGGAGGCTTTTATTATATCGGCGTAAGAGACGTCGAGCCGTTTTCAAACTCGTCCCCTTTCCCTTTCCTCGCCTTACAGCAATTTATATTATCGCAGTGTTTTCTCTCGGCGAATCCGATCCGCAGCAATATAAACTACGCAAGAATATATTTTTATTCGATCATAATGTTATATCAATATTGTATATTATTAAACTATTATCATTATTATTATTATTATTAGCAAATATTATCATTATTATTGTATTGTAAATATACAAAACTAACGTCTAACGGTATAGTAAAACTTAACGCGTATATCTATAATACATTGTAACTATATAAAATTGTAATTTTACGCTAATTATGCATTTTTTTTTTCTAAAGGTGCACAGCGCAATTCGCATTGTGCACATTATTATGTAGTTATAAAGAGTAAAAGATAAGTTTTACAAAAAAAAAAACATTGTACATTATTTTCATATAATTTAATATTATAATAGTATGTAAAAAAGATCCAGCGAGTGTTATATCATATTATATCATACACACTATATATATATTATATATTATATCATGTACATTATATTATATACTAATAAAATCGTCGTCGATACGTGTTTATAATACTTTTACGTTTTCTTTCCATTACTGCGCAGTGTGTAATGCGTATTGTTGTCGACGTACATAATACAATATTATTACAAAGACGACGGCGACGACGACCGAAACTGACCGGCAACACATTATTGTGTCGTCGTCGGGTCCAGCCGATGACGCGTGTTTTACCACGCCGCCGTGTACTTACAGTGGACGGACAATTTTTCAATTTTTGAAAAGGTTGCGTGACCCAAAAATCGTATACGCACGTACAAACCACTATGCACATAACAATATAAAGTAGTGGTTATCGGCGTCCATTATTTAAGTCCCTCGGCAGCTAATGCGAAAAGAAAAATCACTTTTTCGATTGCGTGCTGATGACGGCATCAAGTGTGCGTTTGCATGCAGTGTGCGGTGGTCGAAATTTACTTATTTACAACGAATAATTGCACTCGGGACGGAAAAGGTAATGTCTGCAGAGAATAATTATTGAACTCGTTACGATCATTACATAAAACGTATTATTTATATAGGTAAAACAGAGGCTTGAAATTAAAAAAAAATCAGTTTTTCAATGTTTATAGTATTATAAAAGTTTTTTTTTGTTAACTAATAAATAGCTACGATTCAAAATACACCTATTAGTGCTACTACATATTATAGTTACAATTATTTCAAAATAATAAAAATATGATACAGGTACACACGTTTATTTCTAAATAAATCAGTTACGTCTCGCAATATCTATATTATATTATGTCATCGTACGATTAGAGTATATTTCACCTTTTTCGGTTAGCCGAGTGCATTTCGAACATTTTGGTTTTATCTGTCATGCGGGTATGGCACCAGGGCAGTCCAACAGTGGTCGTACGTACACACATAAGGTACATGTGAGGGACTGTCCGGCGAGTGACTACGATATATATATTGTTGTAGGTACCGACAGTAATGACATATAATCGACGAATGATGTGTGATGACTAAAGACCGGATTCCCGTGCAATTGCATCTTTTTATGGCGTGTTCTAAATTCAATTGAAAAAAGCTACAAATCCAAATCAAGAGATGTAGATTAATTTAAAGACAGTTTTATGTTGCATAAAATTGCACGTTCTTGGGTTTTTGCACAAAATTGCACGTTTCGGTTTTTTTTATAAAAATGTACTTTTGTACAAATATTTTTGTATTTTTGTATTTTAGCTGCACAAAAATCCGGTCTTTAGTGATGACGTTTGGCTTAATCGCCCGTGAAACGTGTGCATGGCGATTCGTAATTCGTATATTAGATATAATTATATAATATAATAATATGGTCGTTTGAATCGAATGTCATTGATCGTCATATTGTCGTTGTGTTCAAACGCTGCATGCGGATTTTCAGGTGTTATATAATACCTACGTATATTACTAAATTATTTTGTTCGATATAAAATATTATATAGATCATCAAATCAAAGTAATATAGATCGAAGAATATAATATAGGCCGTAAAACGCACGCAACGTAGCGAAATGCCGACCTGAAGAAAGGTCAGATTATACTAGCCATATATTGCCATAATATATAGACAAGTATTATTATTATTATTATTTTTTTTTATTAATATAAATCAAAAAAAAATGGTTACAAATTAACAAGTTTAACAAATGGGTACAGTTTTGATTACCTACCTCCTGTAAGCTAAAAGCTTGCGTTGGAGGTAGGGAGTTATTACATTTACCGATAAAATAATACAATCAAGTAATTTCTTATAATATTACGTACATTAATTTATGAATGAGATCACTTAAAAAAATATTATAATAGAAAAGAAAAGAAAAGAAAAAAATGATGCAAAGTCTTAACATAAATAAATTAATAATACATTAAGATTATGCAACGTTTAAGCAATCAAAATACACTGTTATATATATATATATTATGATTATTAATGGTCGCATACGAAATTTCAGTTTGTAAATTTGAAAAAAATGTATTTAGTGATGCGTGTGAATTCCCGGGAGTTGGATTTCGGGAAATCTCAACTGGAAATTCTCTGGAATATTCCTAGCACCCAATAGGCACCCAAAGGGGTGTGTCAGGGAGGTCATGCCCCCCCCCCACTGTTTTAGTTAATATTAATTGTTTTATTAATTGTTTAATCACTTGTAAAAAATAAAATTATTTTTATATCTCTGTGGCGGCCTTGACAGCACCGTGGCCATTTCACCTATATATATAACATTATGTTTCAATATTTAATTCAACTTAGTCATAAATTACAACAAATGGTTTTTGTGCAAAAATAATGTAGGATAATATTTTAAGAAGACTTTTTTGGTGATTTCAAAAATATATTAAATATTTAGATACAATATAATACTATATAATACAAGTCTAATTCAAGGTTCATATTTTAAAATATGTCAGTCATTAGATTTTAAATGTATGTCGTATTCGTATAAATTAACTATTTTTTTGAAGAAGAAATATTAGTGGTATGGAATTTTTTTTCGAAATATTATTTTTCCCGGAAATATTTCTCGAGGAAATCCTAAGTATAAAATCGCTATTCACGCATTTTAATTCAGATATTATACTATTACTACCTGTACGTAATAAACCCTATATAATACATAATATAATACATATAATGTAGATATAGTGCCTATGTTTTTGTTATTATTTAAATTAGTATTTTTTTTTGTTTAATGTATTCAAACTTGTGGCTAATGGCAATATGGCAAATTTTTTTTTTTGCTCAACCGTGATGAAGGTTTTATTTTGTATTTCCATATTGTTTGATATGCGGACAAATTTGTTCAGTCGTGTCGTAAAAAATATGTTTTATGCTCAATCGTGTGATAGCCGTTTCTGGTACCCAACTAGGTTGCGTTGTTAAAACAATCTTATTTATGTACAGTGGGCCCTGGCGCATCTATAGGTGCCACTAGTACTCAGCTGGAGACTTGTTCAGTGTTCACCCCCGAGTTTAAAGTGCACCCTCAGATAATAAGAGACTTTTTCTATTCTATTTTGATTATTTTGATGGACAAATTATCAATAAATACAAAAATGTTGTACTATACCCATATTGTATATTGAAGAATATAATAAATAGGTATAACATAATATTATGAAATAATCTTTAGCTTATTTAATGTTATACAGAAAGGTCACAGACTCACAGATACGTAGTTGTTACTTATTTGTGTAACAATAATAATATTATATTATCAGTTGACGGAATAATCGGTCGACTTCAATAATATTGTATTATAAAAAAATGTTAAAAAATGGGTAAAAAATGTTGTGGGTTTTGGGTTTTGTATTAGAAATCGGGTAAAAAATAGGTCGTGGGTTTCTGATTTTGCGTCCAAAACCGGGTACAATTGTTGACGAGTTGCGGGTACAAAATATTAGGGTAAAAATCTACGTGAGGTTTGGGTTTTGCGTTAAAAACTGGGTGAAATTGTTTGGGGGTTTCGCGCCCGAAATGGATACAATATTATTTTGCGGGTTACGGGTATAAGAGTGGGTCAATTTACTAGTGGGTTATGAGTTTTACGTTCAAAACTGGGTAAAATGTTTTACGGGTACCCGTTTTTACTTCTTGATTTTATAACATCCATGTGACGGGGCTGGGAATAATTAATTATTCTAACTTATATACTACCTACTACTTAGGTATATAAATTAAAATAATTCATGTTTAATTATAGTTGGGTATTATTATTATACCCAACTATATATACAGTATTTTTAAATTATTTAAACTTTTTTTGTCAGTTATTCCCCAAAACGTTTTCCAAAACGATGCACAGTTGTACGGCGAGCACGTACGCAGCGAAATATCTGTTATTTCATCGCTGCGTCGTTTTCGGAAACGGGTTGACACGCGTATCTCCCCTCACGTCGCGTTATACATAATTTAATAGAATATTATTTTACTGTTCGTATATTGTCTTAAAAAAACACTATATCGCGCCCCCCGATATATGACGTGTTTGACTGCGCACACAGTATTGTTCCGCCATCTGTATAGTATGCACAGTGCCCGTCGACGATTTTTATTGTTTCCGAACGTAATCGATTCCGGCCGTAACGACTTTTACTTTTTTTTTTTGTTCAAGTCAGCCCACCCCGTGCACAAGCCGAGCGGCGGCGGCGACGGTCAACTCGATCACGGGAGCGCGGGCAATAGCGTCCGTATTATTATTATTATTATTATTATTGTTATTAGTTATTAGTCATTATGTACAACGAAACGTATGTAGGTATAGGTATTATAACAACACGCAGTGTATACATTACGAGTATACGCTGTTGCAGTGTTGTTGCCGAACGTTCAGACGTCAACGTTGATGAATTTATGGGTTTATGGAAAAAAAAAAAGGGAGAAAATAATACATATAATAAGCCTTCGAAGTGATGTAAGTAGCCTTTGTTGTGCGTGCGCGCGCGATGTTAATGCGGTCGGCGCGTTAAACAAAAAAAAAACCACATGCCGCTTTGTAAAATTATTTGTATTAAAAAACGTATTTCTTCTTTCTTGTTTTTTTTTTTTTTGTTCGCACACAATGGTCGTCCGCCATATGTGTCACCCGGACACCCACAACGGCCGCGGTTTTCTGCGGGATTTACAGACGAAAAAAAGAATAATATATATACGTGCATGAGAAAAAAACTTAAAAATATTCCTGTGCAACAGGTCACGGGGTGCCTGCCGCGCCAATATGATATTTTGAGAAACTATGTAGTAAAAAAAAGCGCATTGGATGGTGCGTTTTATTCCACCCTCAGCTTACCTGGCTCAAACAGACGATATTTCGATTCCAACGCGATATTATATTATTATTATTATTATTATTATTATTATTATTATTATTAGTTTCCCTCGTGGTCTACTACTAAATAAGAAGTGCATTAGGCTATTATTGGTGGTGGGGGTGATTTTGGAGTTTAGCCCCATTCCAGTAATTTCAATAGCCCCCCCCCCTCCCTTCAAATGCAATAATTATGTGAACTATGTTTATAGTATCAGGGTGTGGCCGTGTGGGACTTAGTTTTATTTTGAATAACGGTATCCTTCTCCAATCACGAACAAAAAATCAACCAAATTTCCACTTATAGTAAGTTGTGGTGCAAGTTCTATTTTGGAATGTTGGCTATCAGACTATGCTACTATGCATACCATTATAGTTGTAGGTACTGTATAATGTATAATATTTGTTGGGCAATATAGAAACGCAATGATTATAACCAATGATTAAAGTTTATAACAAATATAACACTTACCTATAAATTAAAATTGATAAATGTCATCGAATTTGTCAATATATTAATAAGGATTAGGATGATGTTATATTGATGTTGAAATAATTATAATTTGACCTTGAAAAAACTATATATGGTGAAATCAATCATACTCTATTTGTTTAAATTTATGTTTATTAGTTATTAGTTATTACATATACAATACACTTAAACCATTATCCATTATTATTATATAAGCCTATTATATTATAGACTCGTATAGGCACTGACAAATTCGATGAATATAGGTACATAATATTTAATGAATAAATTCATAAATTTTAAATTATAGATAATAATATAATCTTCAATAAATCATAAACTTTAATCATCGGTTAATCATAGAGTTTTTTTCCCTGCAACATTGTGGTACTTACATATAATATTATAGCTGTGTCAGCACTCCGCCGATGAGTGTTATTATAATTTAATGTACCGTCGTTTTCGAACGTAATAATAAGCAAAAATAATTGTTTGGCTGCGCAGTCTAATAAGTATTATTGGTTGGATATTTTTTTAATGTTTTAAAATTCCCTGTAAATCCGTTATAACGTTGTATACTTTTTAATATAATATATAATCAATTACTTTCATGGACTATAATAGTTAAATAAAATTGTTCGTATGAAAAATTTAGTTTTATTCCAACTAAAAACGTGAGATTAAAATATGTAAAAGGAACCTTTTTAACGCGCGTGGCAATGAATTCCGTTCGGAATCCGATCATCATTAAAAGTATAGGTAATATATATTATAGTTATTTGTTTAGCTAACTTTTGGTATGCACACATCGGTCTACTCGTCAGTCTATATAGGCACTCTAGGCCCATCTTTCGTATTCAAATGTTACTACTCTACTGCAACACACGTCATATTTATAACGATATTATATGTATGGGGTTTCGGTTGTCCCGAATTAGTGTTTGGTTATTACTTATTGAAAATTATAATATAGCTAAGTACAAATGGCCGCAAGGCAAACGGACCGTATTTACGCAGTGTTACAGACTTACAGCAGTGTACATAAGTGTGTAACAGTTACACGTCAAACATAAAACTGGTAGGCGTACGCTCATAGGCGTAAATAGCGTTTCGAATTAGAGAGGGAGGGGAAGCAAGAGTGCAGTACATTACATTATCATTACATATTATCATAATAATATTATAGAGAAGTACCTAGAATGAGGAGGAGTTATTTATTTGCGTGAAAACTATTTTGTTTTATGTTACAAAAACTATTTCATATTTTACTTGGGCATACCTACCGCATTTCGCATTCAAATTTGGATCATTACCTATAATATTATAAACCTTTGAAGTAACTACATATTTTTTTTTTCAAAATTTCAATAAGATGATGGATTTTTTTCCTTGTGGCACCGCCGCATGGGGACTGAACTATTTGCACATTGCTTGACCCCCATTCAGCATCGTTATTATTGCACAGAACACACATAGTGAAAATATACAACCAATACACCAGTGTATTATCCCCACTGGGCACTCAGTACGATTTTCCTAAGCGTGGATAGTCTGTCGCACTCAGCGGGGGTTTACATTCCAAAAATATAAAATGCTTAAGGCGGATTTGAGCATTTTATCGTCTTCCTTGTTCTTCTAAATCTGGCTTACGCATGCCAGTCTTGAAGACTATATTTCAACAACTATTTCTTGGCTTGGCTGGTTAGTCTGTAATCTCGAATCTCTTTCGTCTTTGCTGTTCTCGACCCGACTTACCTGCACCAGCCAGTCTCGAAATCTTGTTCTCCATTTTCTCGGTCTCAGATCCTAGGTCTTTCGGTCAGCGGCGCCCAGAGGTGGCCCAATTTGTTACCTCAATTGTGGAATCACCCGAACGGTGCCCAGCCGTGCTATGGGTGTCTTACTAAAGCCCCAGGGTGCTCTGTCGCTTTGGTGACGTTCAGATGAGGTGCGGGGTAGGTTGGGGTCTAAACTCCGCATTCCGGTCACCCTAGGAGCCAGGCTTTCGATTCGCGACTGTCGATGTTTGGTGACCCTCATAATCACCAAGATGATGGCTATCGAGAGAGAACGTTACAAATGGTACAATACAATTATACGCGGACTTTATCAAGCTGATGAAAGACGTAAAGCGCATAATAATATAATCTGCATTCAAATTTAATGGTATGAAAATATATTATAATAGTATATTATAAATTAGACACAGTAATCGCCAAGATGTTATAATTTTATCGAGATGGACATTCCATATAATTTATCAGACATCCTTACATATTATAGAAATATTTAAAAAATGTTTATGATTTCATAAATTATTCGGTTTAATTATACAATAAGCGTTGAAAATTGTAATAAAAATTTAAAAAAAAAAATAATACTTAAATATTAGTAATAATTATTGATGTATAATTAATTGTTATTCATCTTATCTTCAAACTGTATAATAAATTAATGCTTTTATAATCAGGTATTTTTATAAAAAGCGAATATTTGCAATGACGGGGTTGCATTTCTGATTACGACATATGTATATTCTGATTTTCAGTGTCTAAGAAGAAGTTGCCAAAATTCAATAATAGTTATATAAGTTTAAACATGTAAATTGTTAATGCCTACTATATATACCTTAAAATATTATGTCATGAAATTTGACATAATATATGTAACATATATGGATTCTATTTAAATATTTTAGAAAATACTTTTTCTCAGAAATATATTTTTGCAAGTTTCTAACAATGATGGATACATTGACCTTCCAAGGACCTACCAAGGGCACATAGATGCGTAGAAAACGGACTCTCACAAAAATTGTCGAAAAGGTGTATATTTTCATTTTTTATATTCCTATTTATACCTACATGAGCGGAATGTAAGCGGTAGTCGTTCGCCCACACACAGACAGTTGTACGAAACAACAAGCAAAAAGATAGTTTCCGATGTGATTTTTACGATATTTTGTTTGTGGCCTACCGTTGACGCCATACCAATAATAACGCTTCGCATTGAGCCTATCGTATATCAAATCATATGGAAATAAAAAATATAAACAATAACGTCATCGAAAAAGTAAATATTTCTTCGAAAATCCCAAAATGGATTAGGTAGGTACCTACTATTTACAAATCTCGAGGTGGTGGCATGGGAAACGCTCTTAGCCCGGAGCGGGCGGGCGGACGACGACGACTACTACGACGATGACGACGACAGCGGCGGCGGCGGCGGCGATGACGTGGAAACGTTACAAGACGAAAAGGCGGCGATTTTCGATGATTACAGGGGAAAACAATATCGCAGACAACGTACACGCCGTCGTGTAGTATTATAGGTAGTGTTCACGACGACATCGTGTTATTATCGTTATTAAAATACAGAGGAGCGCACACGACGACCTATAATATAATATACGCACGCGTACACATTAGATATATATTGTACAGGGTGTCATCGCGTAATCGTCACCGTCCTATATAAAATATTTTTCAGTGGCGACCCGTAAACGTGTAACGTACGTATCCCGCCAACTCCCCACCACCGATTGGATTCTTTCATAAACGTATTATATTAATGTATTACCTATATGGAATTTGTTTGAATTTGCACGGATTTATTTTTTTCATTGGTATTCGCAAAATATTGCGTGGGATATGACTTTCCCCAGCCCGGGAGTCCTCTCGAAAATATTACTATACAAATATTAATTAATGCGTAGGTATAGTTATTATGATTTACTATTTAATAATATAAGAACAGTCGCGAAATTTTTGCAAAATCCATTCAAACCGAAAAACTTTTATTTTTCGGGAGAGTATAATATAGGGGTAACATTTCAAAACCATTTTGCAAATTCCATTGATAATAAATGCTTATACATTCTAATATTCATCGATCAAATTTCATACTAAACATTTGGAGGGAAATTCACTAAAAAATTCAAGTTGTGGGGTAGTATGGAGAACGTTCGTCTCGAGTCTATAATTAGCGGCGAAGGCAGAGGTTTTCGAGATTCCTGGGAACAAAAATCTTTTCAAACTATACTATAACTATGCAACTACAAATGATCATATTATTGGGATACCTAATGGTAATTGCGGCGATAAGAACTGTTTGAGTCAGACTTGTACACCGATTTCTCTTTTGCGCAGAGACATCCGTGTGGTGCAGAGCTTAGTGTTAAGAAGTTTGTCGCTCAATATTATACTTATTTTGGTGGCCTCGTGGACCGTTGTCCATGTTTTTCGGTTCAATCAATCATTAATTTATATTTTCATTAATATTGTTCCAATGAATTGAGACAAAATATTTTTTTTCGCATAACCCGTGATTTTGGTAGGTAGTAACTATTTTACTTCATTGTACCTGCACATTTGAAACTTGGTTTTCGTTATGTGTACAGTTCTGAGTTTCTGACAGACGCTACAATCGACCGATATTTGTTGGTAAGATATTTTCAAAAACAGTAAAGTGTAACCCCCAATATTCATATAAGTACCTACGTATGTAACTACCATATAATGTTTAAAACACGAATTCATGAATTAAAAAAAATTATTATTATTTTGAGTATCACAGTCATGTAGTTCGAATACAAGCAATAATTTACAAAAAATATTATGTTCCTATAATCAGAGTATTTCACGGATATAATATGAATACCTATATGAATTTTGGACGATTATATATAATATGTATTCAAAGTTGTGATGAGCGGAGCTTTAGTATAGACTGATTTTTTACGAGGTAGGCCGCACATGTGGTGACACACACCATACGCGCAGCTACAACTCTGCATATCATAAACTCTTTGAAATATATATACCTACGTGTAAGTACTAAGTTATAAACTCACAAACTACTCGTCCAAAATTCAATTTACCAAAGTACTACAAAACTATTGCGTTTTGCAATGGGAAATTAAATAATAAAAAAATGTGTATGTCGTCATTAATCGCAATGTAAAAATACAAACGACAAAAAAATCGTAAAAAAATCAAAATTTCTTCAAAATTTCTTCGACAAAAGAATCACCCGGTACACGCACGCACACACAACTATAATCTGGATATACATATATTATTATAATATTTTTCGTACCTGTATGTACATGGAACATACATGTATACCTACCTATATTAAGTCCGTACACGGTTATATATACATATAATATGTATTATAGTATTATAATATTATGTTATTGTGACGCGCGGCTTGTGTTGATTACAGCCCGCCTTAACCGGTCGCCGCCGCGCAGTAACTTGTAATAATAATAACTGTGCCGCGCCGCGATGAAAGCGATCCACGCCCACGCGGTAACTGGCCGCGCCGAATCGCGCCCGGTAAATTCATTAATTCCACGCGCGCCGCACACAATCGGTCGGTTTGCGAGTCGATGTTTTAGCTGTTGTTACTATATTGCACCGCGACGAGTGGGAGACGATGGGTGAGCGTACACGCGACCACCACTCTTCCCCCGCATCGCCAAATTCTCTGCGCTACTACCCTCGTCAAACAATATCATGACTGATGAAACAATTTGATGATCGATCTAATTTTAAACACACGAATGACGCAAAAAAAAAAAAAAAAATAGCACCAAAACTATGAAAGTTGTATGAAAAATCCAACACGACTAAGGCATGCAAGTCCAGGGGCGGATCGGCCCGGAGATGCAAATCTATAAAAGAACCTTCTTGTTGTTCTACGTCTTAGTAAAAATATATTCTTCGACGGGTAGGTATACGTATTCTTCTGAACAATATTAAGTACCAGTGACAATATGATACTTTAAAATGGAAAATTTTCACTATATTCCCATATTTTGACTATACATACTACTTTTTTATTCATACCAAAATGTATTATTATATTTTTTTATTTATATTCTTAAGAGCTGCTCCCCCAGCACAAGCTTTGAGCACAAGCCACCACTAACCGGAGGTGCTGCAATTATTGTATTTTCATTTAATATTTTTATGTAAAAAAAAAAAAATTTGTTATTGCAAAATAAATTATTATTATTATTATTATTATATTATTCTGCTGCACATTTGGCATTAAATAATATTAATACTACTCATTTAATAGTGACCCTAGCGGGATACATTTTTTATTAGTCATAGATTGATTCATAACTTATAATAAATTTCATAGCTGACCACTATAATGCATAACGTCGAAAAAATTAGTATAATTATTAATTTAAAGAGTTTACTTTTACAGCTGCATATACTGACATTTAATGGCTCATTACTGCTCCGTGTGAAGCAATTTACTTTTACATTTGAATTGTTCAACGGCTTAATCAGAACCTATATTATTGGATATTATTTTGTTTGAAACCGCATAAAAGCATAGGCTGCGTACGCATAAAAACATAGGCTGCATACGCATAAAACGTTATTATAACTTAGCTTCATTCAAGGATTGTTAATAACTTTGAATTGAAAGTCAGCGTTTGCAAGCCACCTGCTTGCAGTTTTAAAGTAAATAGGCATTTTAGCAAGTGTAAAAAACTCAAGAAATAGAAATAATAGTTTAAAGCATTACTCACGAGTTGAAGAAAGCGTAAGAAAATAGAAAAATTCAATTTCAATATTTTTTATAATATGTAGGTATCACTATAATATCAAGCTTATAATATTTAAATTGTTTATTGTGTATATAATATTTAATGTACCATCTTTGGATAATTTGGTCGATTTGAAATTAGGTACAAAAATGTTTTATAGTTTATTGTAGCTTATGAATTTACGATCAAAAATTTTTCGTCTTAAAATATAAATTAAGTGGCTCACATGATGAGTGACGAACATTCCCGATTTGTTGATATGCCCTGTATATCGTGTGATCCTTTTATCAAACAACACTCATTATTTTGAAAATATTTTTTTTACATAGTTTCAAGTCGCTTATAAAACTACGGTTTTCTTTAAAAATTATATTTTTAAATATTTTTTATCCTTATAATTTTTTAAGTTTTTTACTTTTTTGAATGACAACATAGGGTTTTAATTTTATATTCCAAAGCATAATATTTTTCTTAGTATTTTGATACATAAAAATCGAATTTGGGGCAAGTAGCTTATGAGTTATAAATATTCAAAGTTTAGATGAGCGAAGTGGAGTGGTACGGGGTGACCCCGTGAAATGTTAATCCATTTCTCCGCTAAGCGACTTGAAACTATGTAAAAAAATGTATACTTTTTGAAATAATAAGTGTTGTTTGATAAAAGAATCACCCAATATATTAGCAACATTTTGAAATGTTTGACGCGTTAAACAAAATATGTATATCGCACTCTGCTATTTTTTTTTATCAATATCCTATCATAGTTAGGTATATCAAATGCTAATCGCTATGAAATACGAGCTCTAATTATAAATAATATGTCAAATAAAATACTTCTTTTTTTTTTTAATTCATGAAATGATACAGAAACCTGTGTTTGACGTACAAGGGATGTGT
Organism: Acyrthosiphon pisum; assembly: GCF_005508785.2. Taxonomy (NCBI): domain Eukaryota; kingdom Metazoa; phylum Arthropoda; class Insecta; order Hemiptera; family Aphididae; genus Acyrthosiphon; species Acyrthosiphon pisum. The sequence continues at coordinate 7,311,836 of NC_042495.1, read as the reverse complement.
TACGCTAAGGTTGGTATACCAATCGGCACTCGATGGGCGGGGTCGATAGGAGAAATCGAAAGAGACAATCGAAAGTCATATTATATATAATTAACAATGATAATTTTAATTATACACATCTTTACCGACCAGCCAATAGGTACCTACTCCATGACGTGTGCTGCAGCTATAACATGAAATGTATTGGTCGTAGTCTGCAGTATATTGTCGATTATATTATGATATACATACTACATCTAATATCTAATATTATAGTTTTTATTTTTATAAAACCATTTTGAAGGATTATTATCCAGCACCCTTAGTACAAACATTCTAATAAATCAGAAACTAACTTATTAGAATTTGCAAGAAAACCATCCAATAAATAATTTGCAGTAGAAAAGGGGAGACTCTTATTTGAATAATAGAAGTTTGTATCGCCACAGGATACTCCTTAATAGTAATACGAAAAATATCAGAAATTAAAAAAAGGTCTTTTGCTTCTCTTAAAATTTTTAAAAACCAGAATTTGAATAAATGTACTGTTAAAGGGGACAATGGAGGTGAACATGCTTCAAAAATTACCCAATATATGTAAATGTACTTACATTTTATTTTAATGAAAATAGAAAATATTTACAATGTTTATGAATTTATCGTAAAAGAAATTCTAAGACATTTTCACGTGATACCAAGGGGCGGACGTGGATAATATATAGCAACTCTGAGTTTGATTTGTATAATAATTCGCACATCTAGAACAAGATCGCCGCGACTTTATTCTATGCAAGAATGTCACCAATTGAAATATTTCAGTCTAGTATCTGACTTCTACTACTATTAGTTGTATAAATAAACATGTAATATTACCTTAAAGTATATATAGTTTTTTTGCTTTGAAAATAACGATATAAACGATAAATATACACCGTCAATAAACTAAAATACCGTACCTATTTGAGCCAATAGAGAGTTTTTGCACAACGCCGGTTAAATATAACGTATGAACCCGTTAACGTTATTTACCAAAACAAGCCTTTGCGCATGCGCTCCAAATATCGGTACGGTTATTTGATTATCTCTCATTTGAGTTTATTTTGATTATTTTAACGGGCACCGTGTTGCTGGTTATTATCGGTTATATCTCATCAATCGGTTATAATATCTAGTATTCTAGTCTGTGATTTTGGTCAAGGTTTACGCTGGTGATTACAGCTGTTTTCTTTATCAGTCACCGGTTTTTGGTATCCCGCTTTTTACGAATATATTAAAATGTTGATATCAAAAATAGGTTACTGTCATAAACCTGTTTATATGTCAATGGTTAATATTGGTTATGGTTATAATATTTACAATGTGATAAAATATTTTATCGGAATATTACATTATATCCGGTAATGCAAAAACTTAAGTTGCAACTATAACGTTAATAAATTACCGTATAATTTAAGCAAACGTTATTTTTACCGGAGTGTTTTACCGGCGTTGTGCAAAAACTCTCTATTACTAAGCAAAATTACCATAACTGAAGTCAGTTACTGCCTTTTTGCTTAGCATGTGTTGATACTGCTTGTTTGCTTAGTATCATTCTGCATAATATATTTGTAAATACGTATATGTTTAACCACGTTTATTATAAAATCTATTGCATGCATGGTATTCTGGCTAAGGAATCAAAAAAATCACAACAAAATAACGAATACCTACTTTGATATTATAAACTTCTTTTTCAAATGTTGTCGCTTACTGCCTTTTGGCTAAGGAGGGCAGAGGTCTTGTGCTACTATTGTCCTATATGCGCTACAATGTTCAAGGAAAGTGTCTCAAATTCGATTGTCAATAATAATTACTGTTTGTTAAATTTATTACCAGCAGATCCGTGAACAATTATTGTAGGCAGGTACATAATATTGTTATTAATATAATATTTAAGATGTCATAAAGGTGTGTATGTAACTACTTCAAGGATTTGAAAAAACACGTATTATAAGTCATATATGTATATATAATAATAAATATATAGGTGCGAAAGTCGAGACTAGATTAAAGGAATGTACACATACAACAAATTAAAACAAAAACGTTGGAAAATTCGTGATACATTATTAAAATATAGCAATTAGAACGCATATACCTTATTTATGTACAATACGAAATCATAATATTATTATTATCTTTGTCGTACAAGAGCTGTAACAACGTTACTATAATATGGGTATATCATGCGTGGAAACCCAAAATTACGTTCAATGAGGTTTTCGCAAAGAGTTTCGAACAGAATTGTTATTTGGAGTAGAATGTTCGACAGTGGGTGGTATCTACCAAGGGCTTGTGTACGGACACCGCATCCGCACTGACGTAATATTATATAATATATATATTATATATTTATGTAGGTATGTCAAACATATAATATAGCCACTGGCCTAATTACAGAGGTCAGATAAACGAGATTTATATAGCCTTCGTGATATCGACGTTATAATATTATACATTTATAGCATCATGTTTAACGCCGCAGTCTAATAAAGTGTTTAAATGTATTAAAAAAAAAAATCTGAACAACGTGTACTTCCTTCGTTGCATTAAACAGTGTTTTTTTTAAAAAAATGTTAGTACGCGTGGGCGATTGAATATTATCATGAAATGTAATACCATGAGACGCATAATATTATACAACGTATGATCGGAGAGATTAACAGATTAAACCGGGGAAAAAACATATCGTGTTATTGAAAAAGTTATAAACTACTAAGTACTAATTTAAAACCAAATGTCCAAGTTTGATTCTAAAAAAAAATGTTATGCACTCTTATTTAAATACCTAATTTCAATAACTGCTAGTAATCTGAAAGAAAATTTCCTAATATAGTTTGTGGGTTAAGTTATTTTGGGAAGGGTTATTTTTCTTTTGATGAGAATAGAAATTCTCTTCAACTATTTCATATTATTATCATTTTTATAAAAAATAAGATTTGCATACAATATTATTGATTGAACGTAACCAAAATGCAAACGATGGACAGTTTTTATCTTTCTCTATGTTTAAAAATATCATTTTTAAGATATCATAATTGATTTTAACTTTTTTGATTTCAAAATGTCCTCCTTCATAGTTTTTATTATAGTATTAAAAATAAACATTCTTAGTATGATTCAAATCTTGTATTAAATCAGCTTGTACTTATCTCCTTAACAGATATATGAGTGACAGCTAATTTGATATTCTCGCGAAAGTTGATAGATGGACATATTATTGCTCCTTGCATGATAATAATATGCTCTTTCTCTCCATTCCCAAATTAACTCGTGAATTTGGTGTTTTTAGTAGTTTCTGTAGATCATATTTTCCCTTTTTCATTTATTTTCATGACACTTATAACTATAGTAAAAATAATACAATTGAACAGATGATGTGTCTGGCTAATCAGCAGTTAAACACACTATTTTTACCTATTCGTTTAGTAACAAATAATTACTAATAATTGTATTTTAACCTTCAACACGTATCACGTTTGTATATTTTGTTAGTTATATATTATTATAATTATTTTATTTTTAATTGAAGAGTCTATTAGTTAAATTGCGTTACAACATTTTGATATTTATTACTTGTGTACCTAGGTACGTAAAATATTATTTGAGTAGAATGACACAGAACTACTAACATGCAGCTACATATCGGCTATGTAAAAATTCACTCATACTATTATTTTCAATCAAATAATATTATTTAAAAGTTGAAATTCGCATAAATACTAACGTCATTAAATTAGTTAGGTAGGTACCTAGATTTATCTTGATTAATTGAATAACTGAATCAAATAAAATATTCAGTATTAATTAGTACGGTAGTAAGTAATACTAATACAAGTTTAGTCCAAACATGCATTAAGACAGAGGCTTGTACAATATATTAAATCATATTTTGTATTTTAAAAACGGTACCTAAATAAATATATATTTACAACATGTAAAATCAGGAAATAATATATTTTATGAATTGTTTGTCATTTTAAATACCATTACTGCATGAGATTTAAAATTTAAGTGCTCGCCTTTAAATGCACACGCATACTTGCTTTAATAATAACCTATTTACTATTAATTATATTGGCGATCAAAGCTTATCAAATTGATAAGCTGAAACAGGCACGCTGTGTGTATCATTTAAACGTTATTTTCCATGTTACCCGTTTCAGACCACCCCTCGCCGGCCTGAAAATTGATAAGCTTTTGATCGCCAATAGTATGGATTGTGTAATTTTATTATAATATCGTTGTTAAAGGAACAAACATATATAAAACAACAAACTTGTTTAATATTGAATCCAAAAAATAGTAGAAAAATAATATTTTATTGCAATGACTTCTACTTAATATTATGGAATGTAGGTATAGGTAGGTTCCTGTTGCATATTTTTATATTTCATTATTTTTTATTTAAAATTTTTTGATATATTTATTCAGTTATTGTGATGTTAAAATTTAATCATTTTATAGGTACCAATAGTATCCAGTATCCACACATATAAGATATAACATTATATTAAATAACGTCAATGATAATTATTGATTATAATTTTACTGAGCATATTATACTAACTAGTCATTCTGACATGACAATGTTATTTAATAACATATAACAAATGTTATTATAAAATTATTAACGTCGTAAATATTTCTCAGGTACTCACTCAACGGCACTTCCACTCCTCTTCGCGGATATTACGTTTCGGATTGCATATGTAGGTACCTATATTATATCAATCGTGATTTGCATTCTCATTGCATAATTCCATTGTCAAACTGTTTATTATTAATTATACAACAATATATTAATTATACGAATTTATTATTGTTTGCATATTTACTTGTTTTGCAATATTTTATTCAAATCTTGCTAGTCAGTGCGCAGTGTATTATGTATACCTATACAAGTACAACTGTTGAACTGTGTGCATATTATTATATAATATATACTTTTTTTTTACTCTTCTATTTTTTATTGACCCATTATTTGTTTAACATTATTCGTTTGCAATCGATCGAAAGCCAATCGGAATAAACGTACATTATACACTGTGTGCTTAGATCCACCTATCGCGGTCAACATGGACCTCGAATATACTTATTGGATTATTCACCTTTCACTATATGAAGTATACCTACTCATATACTATGGGGTGAATATTCCATTTTTGAAAACCGCCGGATGTGATGATAATATACTGATTTGTCCGTAACAATATGTTCAAAGCTGTTTCAAAAATCATCGTTTGAGTAGGTATTTGACTTCTAATTTAAATGCGTACAACGTATACATAATATAATAATTGTTATTAATTGTAGTTATATTTCGATATAAGTTTTTACCTACATTTTAACTTTTATACGAAGATCTGCTGGTTACGGCTATTTTACCATTTTTATCAACGTACTAGTAAATATTAACCTAGTTTTTTTACGTGAATTCCCCATCTCAACTCAACTATATCCTGCATAGTTTCTAATATTTATCACACATTATACTCTGTAACGAATGAGTACAATACACAAGTATTCGCTCCCTCGTCTATCACATAATATAATACCTTCTGTCCTTCTACATTCATTTGGATATACCTAACTGTAACTTTATGGGTTTTATTATGAATTATTGATCGTAGCCTTCGGCATATAACAATATCATGTACCAGCAGATAAATTTATATATATATATATGATATTCCTACAATTTAATAATATTATACACAAATCGCGACTCCCCGTCCCACAGGTGTCACGCGATCTCTCACCTAACCCTAAAACACGCGCGCCAAGCATCCCACTGGGATTTTCCCGTATACGGTGTACAACTCATACAGGTTGTATTCCATTCGGTCGCATTTCTCGATCAGTGTCCACTGTCCAGGGCATACTACCTATAATACTGCACCGTACCTTTATATGTGCACACACCTATATGACATATTATGTGTCCATTTGGGATTTAGCTAATGTCCTGTACGCAGGACGTCCATTCACAACTGCAGTAGTGTATTATATTGTACATTATACGGTATAACGATATAATACCTAAACCGTCAGAGTATTTATTAATATATAATATTATAATAATACGTGTGTATAACAGTCGACCCGTCTAGTTTTTATTCTTGGTGAGCACACTATTATATTATAATAATACATAGGTATATACGGTTTATAATATTATGTGCAGTCGTCATTTCCTTTCCACATTATATCGGTATAATACGTCTTATAATAATATGCTGACCTTTCCAATTTTCTACGCGTGCTCTGCAGCATTCACGTCCATTCCGATCGATTATAATAATAATATCGTTTCGATTTTCTCCGCAAAACGTTTATATCCCCATAATATATAAGCGCACAATAACACGACTTGCGCACAACGGCGACGTACATCTCTTTTAGTGATGACATTAGGTCAATCACTTAATTTGCCACTGCCGAATCTATACAGGGACATCAGAGCTAACCTCGAAATGGTTTGGCAACCTACAAGATGCATTAGGCCCCGTTCCTGCAGACAGCAACAATCTTAAATACATAAAAACTATACAACCTAATAATTGAATATCGATCTAATGATATATGTATTAATTGTTCTATTTACCATACATTATCCTCCCCCTCTGCTATATTATTTTGTCCACGATGTTTAAACGTAATATTATAATATACTTTCTCCGTGTTAATACTCTGTACATTTCAAAAGCCAAACACCTTTGTTGTCGTGGTTTAAATAATGATAAAGAAAAATGAGGTATTGACGTATTGTACATCGTATCGTGTTTAGGTATACATCAACTATTCATCTGGTATACAAACTTCCATCACATATAGTAATATAGTATTGTATTGCGTATGTACAGTGTACACTCAAAAGCAGGCAACAGCAGTGCTTTATTATAATGGTTATATTGTTTTACGTTTATAATTGTAATCTCCGCAATGTGATTCAACCTTTTTTAGTTCACGCCTCACAGTCAAATATTATATTATGTTCAATGATTAGTACCTACGAATTACAATAATACGACGGTCCTGAAATTGTATTCATTTTAATTTATCCTTTAGAATCCTTAAGCACAATAGATACCAACAATAAATTATTGATTAAGTTGACTAAATCATGCTGAATTATCGATACAGCTTCTTAATCTAAATTTTTATTAACGAATGCTGATTCACAATAATAAGTGTTTCCAAATAATTGATACTCAAGAAAAATATTCAAGAGATCCGCAGCTTTAGGAATATTATTGTTCTGACAATACTTGCGAGAATTTAACTACGTGTCATAGGTACACCGCGTCTGCGGATACGTCTGTAAATGGAATAATAATAAAATATAACTAAATAAAAATTAATAATATTACTAACATCAACTGCTGTTTTTGATTTTGTAAAATATTTATTTTTCATCTCATTACTGAACTCTCTACAGGCCACACGGTTTTAAAGTATTATGTGAACTCGTCGAATTTATGGTATACTTGCACATACAATTTTATTTTATTTTTTGTTAAATGTATATGAAAACATCTCTTACATGCTTGGTTTATAGTTTATAAAGATTTAAGAAAATTCTAAAAAATCGACTACGATAAACAACAGTTATAAACTTATAATACCTAGTTGATTTATTATTATATGTCAACCATATTATTTCGAACAATATACCGTGGGTACCGTAAAAGCACATACTTGGATGTCGCAAATCCGTATTGTTATTACTTTTTTTTCAAATCGATTCAAACCATATTATTATGTTATATAATAGTATTACGTAAAATACGACCTTTTTTTTTTTTGCTGTTACAATTTTGAAGAACTCGGCTGACCGTTTCCTACCGATATTATAAAACCATAATGTATGGTGTCAGACAACTACGAAGGTTTCAATAACTGCTGTTGTGTCAATGCAGCTCATACTGTGAACAGTCTTTTCTGTATTTTCTTTTTTGTGCAACGTATGTGGTGGTGGTGGTCACTTACACACAGTAAGCAAACGTTTATCGTTTTCACTTCTTTCAACAATAATAATATTATACTATAGTGTCATCGCTGAAAATAACTAAATTATTTTTGTCAAAATATCGGTTATTGTAACACATAATATTATTATATAATTCAAAAATATTACATTTTAAGCGTACCTACATAATGTATATAGTATATACCTTATATAGAATAATATATGATATAACCTGATAATTTAATATATTATTTTCTTGAACATAATAATATGTAAAATAATCATAATATATTATATTGCTGTAATGTTGAAAAATTATAAAATATAATATTATAGTAGGTATATGGCGATGGTATTACAATCATACTTAAAATTGTCTAAATTAATTAATAATTTATATATATATATAATATATATATTAAAGTTTTTTGTGGATTTGACAATTATATGATCCACCTTTAGTAAAATGTACTAAGTACTTGTGGTATGGTGTACAAATACAACTTTCCGTTCATACAATTTAGTCGCCAATTAACGTTGCTAAAAATTTGAACAATTTGCAGCATTAAATATTTTACTATACTAATATTCAACAAGTAGATATGATATTATGTCGAAGTTTATAATATTATAAATTATATAGGTAAGTCTAAAATAATAATAATATTATTATTTATCAAAATATGTAACATAACAGTATTGCTTTTAATAGAATAGATACCGACAACGAGATATTTTTAAAAACAAATTAAAATAAAACGCCAAATATATAGTTTGAACATTTAATAGCATTGATTATAAATAGGTACTTGTAAAAAATTTCAAATTTCTGCGCCTTAAATATACATCATAATATCTTGAATCTCTGTATCAGCGCAATCTTTACGTACAGTCGAGTCTCGATAACTCAAATCTCAAGGGGAACACAACGAAATCCGACTTATGTATTCTTCGAGTTGTATATCCATATAGGTACATCAAACACAACTTAAAACAATTCAAGGGGCAAGAAAATCGAGCATCGACTGTAATCATATTTTTGTGTGATACTTTGACTACAAGAGGTTATTATATTGATATCATTTTCATATAAATTCTGCTATTATACGATAATTGTACTGGTCGCTACTCGCTGCAGACGACGGAGTCTGAAATAGTCTTCGTCAACGATAATACTTTTTACAAGCATATTATAGGTAGGTTATCATACATACGCGACATATACATATATATATATATATATATTTTATTTCATTCTCTACCGACACTATTCGAAACCAAAGTCGCCGGAGCGATAAAAATCGCAGAGTTAATATTGTCGTATATTACACTGCACGTATAGATATATATACCGGCGGCGTGGTGTACCTACCTATACAGGTAGGCGACGTGCTCGCATCACACGTCCGTCCTTCTCAGCTCGAGTGAAATAATATTGTGCGTGCGTCGTGTGTTATAGGTCGGAGAAAATAATAATAATAATAATAATATTAAATGCGAAAATAAATAACCAACGGAATGAATCGGCGGCGGTGGCGGTGTCGGCCTATAGGCAATACGACTTATACGCCGTCGTTCGGTCGTCGTGTCTTTCGCGGGAGGACTCGTGCTCAGACGTCGGACACGGCTATAATATATAATACGACCGGCGTTCTCCGGTCGGCTGTCAAAAGACCTAAAAACCGTATATAATAAACCATTGTGTTAATATTATGCTGAGCGCGTGCGCGTGCGTGCTGCACGTGGCCAGCGTCAGATTTTTTTTTTTCGTTAAGGTACCTACCCATCGTCATCGCAAGTGCGCACTAAACTTTTTAGTCTTGTGAGTGAAAAATATACTATTGACACTCGCCCGATTTCTCTCCGTCAACCCCCGCGCCGCTCTCTCCGCCACTGCGGTATCTCGCTATTTCGTCGTCTGAAGTGGTTGGCAAAAAATAAAACTCTACAACTACAAGCACCGCGTCACGAACGATGACGATGCCTACGAAACTGTACGGGCGTAAATATCTCTATACCTATCTGTATACTATTGGTCACATTGAAAAAATTATAAAACTTAATTTAAATCGCTTCCCAATTCCATTTCAAAACCCTCCTGATGTCCTGCGCCGTCTGGTCATAATATTAAACTACATATTATTATTATAATGGGTTTCGACTATATTATGGGATGCGTCAAAAAATACCAACATTCCAGTCTATTCGGTTCGACATATTATCGCATTGTATTGCAAGGCATATAATATATAGTTCGGCCACTCGGCTTATAATCTTTATTATAATATGCACATTCTGATATTCAAGATATAAACGCATGCGCCTGAGCGAGCTTTTGCTGTTGTAGTTATACGACAAACAACCTCGGTAAAATGGTAAATAAATGTAAGACCATAGTTATATGCCGCATACCGAAACATTAATAATCAAGTTTTTTTTTTATTTATAAAAATATTAACAATCTGTTAACTAAAACAACAGGCTTATTTGGTATACGGTACCTAAATAATAAAGTGTCACAATATGAAGAATTTGTGGAGGAAGCTGTTCACTAATAGAACCTAGGAATTGAAATATTTTTAACTTTTTTTTGTTTTGGGGTTTTTATTGGGACGACGTTGAACATTTCCAGGAAGGACAATGGAGGACATGTTTTCGAAGAGGGGATTTGACAATTTAACGTTGAATATTTATATAGTGAGTCTCGGTGAGTTCAGAGACTGTGGGTAGAGTTGGATGCCTTTGTGGAGTGATTCGTTTTTAATAAACCAACTAGGGAGCTCCTGTTTTTAGCATGATGGACTGGAAGGCTGAAATACCTAATAATCAAGTTATAAAATAAACTGTAACCACATATTTTGCATTTTATTGCTTCACCGCAGTCAGCTATTGTTCTTCGCGTACATCGACATATTATACGAAAACGGTCCATTACTCGTTTCAAACCATGTCGTCCTTTTAAATCTAAAAATAGAATGTTATACATATGAGATTATATGCAAAATAGCAAACATAAAAAAAAATCCAATGCGAGGGAAGGCATTTACAAACCAAAATGTCGTACAAACGCTATTGCTCACGGCTATCAAGCCATTTAAATCCCCTAATAAACGGTCTAGGATTTAACACTATTTTGTGAAATCCATGGAATTAATTTAAGGGTAAGACAATTTATTTAGCTTATACATAATGTAATAATTTATTCATTTTTTTTTTAAATTATAAATTGCTTCTCATTCTTTCAGTCATAATTGTTCAAAGCTATTGGTAAATTATTTACCGTAAATTTGTTTTATATTTTATTATATTTTAATTTCCCCGTACCTATTTGAGAAAAAAAAAACGAAATGCACATTTTAATATTAATTCATGTCACCTATTTCTAGGACTAGCACCCTATAGTGACCCACACATATAATGTATAATTATTATCAATACAGCAATATCGTTCGCGATTGATATTGTTCAGTTGTATCTTTTGATATTCCTCATATAGGCACTCTTACCATCAGAGTTTTTCTTTGCCCTTCAAAATCACTATATAGCTGGTCGTCTTCAAAATACAGTGCAGCGTGACAAGTGAGTCCTATACATATTATATGCATCGTATATATTGTGTTATTGTATATGAACGTATATAATAATAAATAATATGAGACGGTTGATTGGATGTCGCGATTTTGATGTGCGCTCGCGCGTTTACTTATTACTATACACGTCATGTTATATTGTGCGCGTCTCGTCCGGGAGTCGTACTCGGAGAATGATATCCCTGCAACGTAGCATATACCTATACCTTTATTATTTTACAATACGATTATTGTCGCAATAATGGAATCGCGTCGATGTTGCGTGTGTGGGTCGTGTACGCGCGGGTGGGCCGGGGTGAATGTGCAGAGGCCTACCGTTGCGACGTGTCAAATAATATTATAATAATAATAACATATAACACATTGTCTCGCCTTGACGCGGGTGTACTACGGTATGTGCAAAAGGTTTTCGTTTTCTTTTCCTCTTCGCGTACATTATATATAATTAACTCTATTATACAATATCGTCATATACACGGCATAATAATATAATGCGTCCGCATCGATGCGGTAAACTGTTTACGGGCGGACGACGACGACGACGACGGTTGTTGTCGACGTGTCCGCCGCGCTGTCGAACCGTATGTGACGTCGTGTCTCGCGTCGCCGCGGGCATCGTGACGACTCGCCCGTTTTCAATAATATCGTACACGTTATTATTATTATCATTATTATATTATAATATTATACACCTACGTCCGACACGATTATATAACGTATACACGTCAGTGTGTACAATACATATTATAATATACAATATCGGCTGTATTATAATAATATATAAAATCGCAAAATCACAAAATGTAAAAATATATAAATACTGTATGATATGACGCGTTATGTTATATGCGCGCGGTAGTATGTACGAGATATAGGTACAGATAATAAAAATAATAATACGTGGATGGCCCGATGGCTTGCCGCTGTCATGTGCTCCGGTACAATATAGTATATCGTTGGCACATATATTATTACATAGGTATGAATAGGTAGGTCGGTCACATATCATACATACCTATATATGGGTTAGTTTACGCACAACATAGTAACGCTTATTGTCAATATCTATCATACCTACCTATACTATCATGTTAGTATTGTATACACTGTAGGTATACTTACAGGGTGATTCTTGTATCACGAATCGCGGGAAGTATAAGGGAATACGAATTCAGAAGAGTAAACACGGTTTATTAAATGATAAGAGGAGCATGAGGACTTCTGTACAGCCAATTAGCGGATTTTCGGTAAACTGTGTGTATGGGGAGTGGTGATGCCACGGGGGCTTGACATGGTCCTCCGTTATCAAAGTTAAGCAGTTTTCATTGAAAACTCTTCAATACTTTTAAACTTAAAGCCTACATTTGTCTTCCGTCAAACATATAGATATACATATAAATGTGAATAGTAAATTATTTTATATTATGCATATTTTAATATTATAAATCTAAATTATAACACTATATTAATGTTGCAGACAGACTAAACATGCTGGGGGAGGACTTGAAAACATTCACTTAAGCCTTTCACTCCCTCCCCTAGAGTCTGCCTATGGAAGTGTCTCCTCTGATGCGGTAAGGTTACATTGTTTATACTTTATGCGAAAATATAAATTTTAAAATACAAATAATTCGATCAAAAATTAAAATATCTTAAGTAACCGCGACGTATGATACAAATATTTGCCCTACTATAGGGTTCTTAATTCTTAATTTTCTTGCATTTAAGTTTGATTCGCTCTGATGTTGAAGTTACCTACCGAAAATTATCCTGGTGAACTCAAATTATTTGTATATAAAGTTAATTTGTTGTTTGTAAGATGGAGTGACAAGCAGACCCCACGTGCTGGGACTGTTTTTAATATTTATACAACTATACCAATTACAAATAGATTCTGATTATATGCAAAACTGTACTCTATAAATATGTTCCTTGAACGTTCGAAAAAAAAATAAAAATCATCAGCAATAATGGTCTATCATATCAACAAACAGAAGACTATTGGATACTTCTCATATTATATTATAAAATTATTATAATATCGTCCTATATAAGGACGAATTAACTCTGCCGTTTTACGGGATCATCCTATAAAGCTCAGGTAAAAAATCCAAAATCCATTACAGTTCAAGTTTTTCAATCGATAAGTCTGCGTATCATCGCTTAACGTGTTTATTGGTTTGTGTAACCATTGAACCGTTTACACAACGTTCCTTGTACTTCTATATCAAATTATAATATACATTATGTACAATCGAATACAAATCATCGTAGTTTCCAGAACACTCCCACAAGCAATGCGACAATATTATTAATAGACGTCCCGAATGCAGCTGATCTACTCAGCCACGTGATATACTCAAAAATATACTATACTCGTTGACTCCACGGAGAATCCTATTTCACAGCCATAGGTACATATTTTTCTTTAAATTTACCTATATTATATACTGAATAAAATACTATAGGTACCCATATGTAATATGTGTATTACGGGTTCTATAAAGTAAAAACAAATATATTGAGCGGTACCCGACGAGATATTCACCGCCCATATATAAATACGGTGTGTTGGTCAAATATTATATTATATTACATTACGTGCTGCTCTGTGTGTGTAGGTACTCATGACGCGATAGAAATAAAAGGACGGGAGAGAATAATATATATAATATGGACGATATAATACGGCCATATGGGCACTCGTCGTTGCAGGACACTCGGACACGTATAATACTGCCATTTCATCTGAAACATATTATT
>NC_042495.1:7291436-7297299 GCF_005508785.2 Acyrthosiphon pisum | reverse complement strand
CAAGATTTAGTGTAGCTGATTTATGTTTTATTTCCAAGCGATTTTCGGGTACCGCACTTGTACACCTATATATGATGTCTATATGTGTATAATATAAATGCACAGCGTCGTTTTGTACAAATCTTTGTTCAATACATTGTCTTCGATTCAGCAGCAGCCTAAACGATAAAATATATGGTGGTGTACGGTTTATGTTATATACACATAGAGGTACATATTATAGGTCGCAGGACGCCGATTGCGTGACATGCTCTGTTTGCCCTTTTAACAGTTTTTTTTTATGTATTATATTATTATAATACTACTATAGTCTATAGGTATATATAAGCCATACTGAAGTGCCCTAACCAAACCATTTGTAGACTTTTTGTGCTGGTGAGCACTTATAGTTATATAGGTACTAGGAGCCAACATTTTTAATAAATTTGTATTAGCAAAAATACAAAACATTTAACAGTAAAATATGAAAAAGATATTATAGAATTATTAAACATAATGTCTATATTTTTACTGGGCACTGTTTTCGTCTAATAATAAATAGTTATTTATTTGACTTCGAAACACTTATCCAGATTTTCCTATAAGGTTTTTGGCACTAAATATAATATTGGATTTCGTATAAAAAATGTTTGATTATGAGTTTTAGGGATATTTATTATTTTCTATTAACTTTTCGGTTACATTGATACTGTTATATTATCAATCATTGTGTTATCATATTATTTATTTGATTATTCGCAATTTGATTTCGTAATGAAACATATTATAGGTGCCAATAATTATCTAATAACTATCAAATTACAAAAACTCTTTATCAACTGCATATATCAAAAACTAATTCTAAAAGCGCCAATAACTATACAAATAGTTACCCTATATATTATATGATTCAATAATTTCATATTATTTATTATGTATTTATATTTTGTATGTTTTCTTTTATTAAAATATACACTATACACTATGACGTAATTTGATGGCTAGTTATTTCGATACCATACTAATATTATCGTAACCGACATCGTTAGAATAAATTATTCGATTTATCGAGTTCAGTTTTATCAAAAGTTTCTGCTCTACACCAATTTCATAAGTTTCGTCAATTAAAATTACTTATACCCGTTTAATGCAAAACTTTGATGAGGGAGAAAATGCAATTTCAGCAACTTGAGGTGAACCCCTAGATAGTCTGCAAGGACCTGAAGTCTGAAATATACTCATAATATTCTGACCTACAAGTCACAAGATATGATTAATTAAATCAAACATTGATTTAGCTTTCATTAGGTACATACGAAATTCCGAAACTAGGACCTTTTTTTTTTAAAATAAAGAAGTTAATAAGTCGATGATACTGTTCGATGTCGCTATTCGAAATGTGTCGTTATTCCGTATTCGTTATGTATATATGATAGGTATACTAAACAACAAACATATTACATATGTATAATACCGTAGATTTCTAAAGATTATCTCTACATGAGTTTCGTCGGTAAGACCTGCGCAGTGGCCAGTAAGTATAAGTACATTCAAATATGTCTTGGTAGGCGACTAAAATCCAATAAATAAACAAATGCAGGTTACCAATGATATTATAATATATTATTATTGGTGTGTGGCCGAAAACAAAACCAAACCAGTCGTAAATCTGCACACGCGCGCCAAAACAAGTTTTACGAAATAATATTAAAATATTATATATATTTTGTCTCGACAAAAAGTCGGCCGGTTTCACCGAAATCGCTAGCACGTCATAATATGATTATTATTATTATTGCAACGACGATAAACCGTTTTTTTAGGCTCCGCTGAACAATATAGGTAAAAATAATAATTTACGCTGCACATAATACTATAACATCAAGTACAATATATTATATGTTAGGTAGGTACCTTAAGTAGGACCCTTGGACGGCGCGCGCGATATATGCGACCACGCGGAGACACCCGACCGCAATAAACACGTAATTTTACGATATCCGTAATATTATATTTTGTCGTCTTGTTAATAAACCGTTCCGAAACGCAATTGTGATCGTAAAATTCATAGTCGTCGTCGTTTTTTTTCGCTTTTCGACATAAACAAAGTCAAAGAGACGGCGGCGGCGGCGACTTATATTATATTATTATTATTATTATTATTATTATTATTATTATTATTATAATATTCGTGTGTTGCAGCAGCGCTAACTACACACCTCTGCAACGAGAGAAAAAGAGAGAGAGAGAGCGAGAGAGAGGGAGAAGGGATAGGATTTTTTACATTTCAGTTTTTACGACCAGCGTTCGCGCGATAGGTCCGGTCGTCGTGTACAAATCAATCCGACAAACGCGGCGCGCGCGTACATAACATAATAATAATAATATATGGGTAGTGTACGTACCCACGTTATGTTATTACATATAGGTACACATATTACATACATGCTCGCCGAAGAGATATTTATATATTATTTTTATTTCCCATACCACAAGTCAAACACGGTCGAAACGCTCGTAACGTTCGCGATTTGTGGCCGTCATAAATCGCGACGGACAACGACGACAATATCATATTATAAGACGTGACGCGCGCCGCACCTGTTGCCGCAGCGACTTACGAACATAATAATAATAATAATAATAATAATATAGGTATATACGATCCTGTGTACAGGGTGATGCCCTGAGATATACAGGGTATACGCTCAACCTCCTTTTAAAAAATTTAATTATGTGTCGATGTTTTATATACAATTGCTGTTTGAGGACCGCCCTGATGTGGCGGTACAATTAATTTCAAAATTAAAACTTACCCCGTTCGAATTAAGTAGACTTAAGTTGATAAGTAGACTCGTTTTTTTTGGAAATGTTATTGTGTACCATATAAATCAAAGATGTGGGTTATATTAAACAAAAATCAATGAAATAGTATTTCTTACAATATAATTATAATCCTTATATATATACCTAGGTACTCCTTAAAAATATGTCTTCCTAATTGTTTACTTACTTAATATTCTTGATCTAGTATATATTTTGTAATACTTAGTAATTTTCTACAAATTATTAATTACCAAATTCTCATTATGCCTAGCTCAACCCATATTGTCATAGTATATATAGGTACTTTTTTCAAGTTTATTATGACTATAAGACACTAGTCTAAAGTCTTTCAAATTTGGATTTATATACATATATAATATTGTACATGACAATTTTCAAAAAAATTATCTTCTTAATATTCAACAATAAAAATGAATACACCTTTTTTGACATAGGTACAAATCTATACATATAAGTAAATATTCAAAAATATGGTTTTTAAGTATACGTAATAATAATGCTTAAATAAATGGAAAATAGGGGTTGAGCACGCTTAGTTTATCACTGTGTACATCATACACAGTATATATACATATATATATAAATATAAATATCTCGTGTGTATTTTTTTATCGCCGTTAAGTGATAAGTCATTGTTCGACCATTCGAAATAACGTCGAGGGGATTGTGGAATGCAGCGATGATTATTGCAGTCTCCGCTGCCAGTCTACTACCGCAGAGAAATTATGTATAACTACATATTATACCAGTTCCGCGTATGACCGTTTTCTAATTGATAATAATTATTTTTTTTAAATATTGTACGTCATCATAGAATTTAGTTTTTTTTTCTAAAGAATATTAAAATGTTCTAGTGGTCTTTTGGATGCAGTATACTAGGACCACATACAATGTGTAAGATATTTTAAATAATATTATGTTGCGATCGCATTACTCGAGTACTTCCGTATACTCCCGACATTCTATCTATACCTATATTATACGTTTGAACATTGTGATTACCAGATTATTCATCTGCAGCTGATTTCGAATATTGGTGAACCATCTTTTGCTATTAGAAAACTATGTATTATTCATGTATGCGTTGTCCGGATCTGTAATCTATTCGTTGATTTTTTATTCTTGATTTCCATCAGTAAATGCGTTTGACCCTATTGTTTTCGTATTTCGTATTCGTTTGACTCAGACTTATACTAGTTTAGCTCCACAGCCGATATCGCATATTTGTGAATCATCTTTTGCCACTTATTTAGAAAACCGTTAATTATTCGGATGTATTGTTCGATTTTACAGTTTATTCACTATTGAGTATTGAATTTTTTTTTATTCGTGATTTTACCATTTGTGTACTTGTGTTATAGATTTTACTTGGTTTAGATTTGTCACCAGTATGTTTGCTTTTTAATTTTAAATCTTATCTTGAATATGATTTTTATGTCTGTTTAATAGCCGGTTGTTATGCTCTGCGGGAGTAGTGTATTTGCTAGTTCTGTTTCCCTATTTTCCAATTATTATACTGTGAATAAAATAAAATAGTATCATATAGGTACATTGATTATTCATAGGTATATATTGTATCGTGTCATATAAATAATTTATAGCTACGCGCACCTATATATTATAATATGTATATGCATGAATACTGTTTGCGCAGACCCAGGATGTCATTTAGTTTTTACATTTTTAAATACTACTAAATATAATATGAATTTGTTTGCTTGTATTAATATTAATTTTATATCGTCGTAAAAGAGCAGTAACAAAGTTGCATTACTATGATTTTTATTATATAATATTTGTATCCATATAAAAGTTGTTTAACGTGAAACAACATAATATACATATAATATACCTATGCTGTTATCTATGACCGTATCAACGTTGCCAATTGAATATACAAATTACAAACATTCATATTTTTCAAATCGCCCCATAATGTTTATTTGTTATAAAAATTCTTTGAAAAGGTTATACAAATAAATAATAATAAACGTATATATATAGATATATACTGTATAATTTTTATTTTTATTTGGGAAATAATCCTAAGAAATATGAAATTAATGGTGTCAATGGTTTTAAGTTAACGATTCAAGATTTTGAAATTGATTAAAATTTTTTCTAACATGAGATACAAAAATACAACAATTTATTTATAATATATTAATAAAAACGCATAAAAATAACTAGGTAACAAATTAAAATATAATACTTATTAAACTGGATATCTGCCACGACATTTAAATGAACTCTGAAAATCAATTTATCACATCTTTTTTATTATAACTTGAAAGTATTATTAATTATTATGTACCTGCCCATAATAATTAGGCATATTTGATTCTACGAAATCTACACTATTAATTCTGAAATGGATTAGATTTTCACAAAATTCAGATTCTGCGCGAATCGATGAAACTATGAAAGTATATTGGTTTACAACGGTGTGTAAAAACCAATGTTCATCAAATATTAATATTATATTAGTATTCCCTAGGCACGATGTAATTTTTATAATATTTTGTGAGTTTTAGTTATTTGTTGATATTTGACTCTATTAAGTCTTTTTTTATATAGTATAATTTGACTACACTGTATAAGTGTTTTTAACTTTTACCTATCATAAAACTTTTAGTATACTTTCTTTATTCTTATTGTTAAATGGTATAACTGTTATTTTTGTAAATGTGTATGAACTAAATTTTATCAAATTAATAGGACGTTACACCGAAATTTGTTGTTTCTGTTTTGCAAGTACGTCATACTAGATACACTCTTTTCTTAACTATGCCATTTTCCTAGTCTTATTATTAAATTATCGACTAATTCTCCTCTAAAAGACCACAAATGTAATAATTATCTATAAACTTTTTATCAACTGAAACTACCTACTGGTATTCTACTGGGTCTTTTTCATTATAAGTTGGACTTATTATAGTCGGACTTGGTTAACACAATGTTGAAGGGACCAGCCAAAAAGTTCGAATTATCCAAGGATAAATACAATAATAGGAAATTCTAGGGACCGGGAAAAAGT
>NC_042495.1:7279788-7291336 GCF_005508785.2 Acyrthosiphon pisum | reverse complement strand
TCAAGGTATTGTCAATTTCGAATTAATCAAGTTCAACTGTATTTCTATTATTCATTCTACGTATGATATAATTGTAAATTTCAAAATATAACAATATGAATCTTTGTTTTGTGATCTCTGCTTGTATTTTAATAAAATAAAATAGAATAAAATAGCTATACCAGCTACTTATATATTGTACACGCATTAACGATCGAAGTTGCTTAAGTGCTTACATGTGGTCGACTTTAAGAATGGCTTTTAAATTACTGATAACTACTGTGATAAAGGATGGGGGATAAAGAATGGATGAAGTAAAAAAAAAAAAAAAACAATAACGAATAAAAGAGAAGCGCGTGATCCAGACCGTGGAAACGGTATAATAATATTATGAGATTATTATTACACATAGGTATTATTATTATTATTATTGTTATTATTATAATGTAGCAGGGCTCTCGGACTTCATAAATCACCGTTGAAAATTCCACCACGCCATACGTTTAATTGATATTGACCGTACATATTGTTATCGTAATACCCGAACGGTGGTGTAGTAGTGTTTATAAACGCGTACGGATTTTTTTTTTTTTAATAATATAAATTAAGCGTCATTTGTTGCGTGTCAAAACGGTCGTAAATCCTTCACTCGGCGGAAAAAGAACAGCCGAGACGCCCACGCGCACCGGCTAATTGGACAACCGTAGTCGATCAACCCCACGCCACTACTAGTACAACGGTCCGTACAAAAGACAACTAGACAAGCCCTTCGTGCCATAAATCATTCCCCGAGATATGTCACTGGTGTTAAACGCCCGCGAATTTGATTCGAATTACCAAAACGAAAACGTGTTAAACCACGGTCGCGGTGGGAACAAAATATTAATATTATATGTTGAAGTGGCGGCAGCAGGTAGTTTTCAAAAAAAAATATCCAAATGCAGCGCATAGTATTGTAACACGTCATGTTTTATATTATATGATCTGCCCGTGCAGGCGGTGCAGGTACTAACGAATAACATTTTTGGTTTCATTCATAACTATTACTGTTCCAGAAGGTTGCAGGTACCAGCTATATTATTATTTATTGGTAGCGGCGTACTTATTTGATGATCCTGCAGAGATCACTTTAAAATCACGCCCGTTTGACCGTTTAAAACAATCGGATTTCCAATTCTGCAACTAAAAGATTTCAGTTCATCTCTCTTCTGAATTGGTTGAAATTGATTTTTCATAGGTATTTCGCATAAAATTACTACTTTAGATCCTATTTTAATTTCTCAGATTTATAAAAATGTAATACTTGGTCGTTTTGTATTTAATATTCGTTATAATAAAACGGTTATTCAAAAATCTACTGCCACACAAATCTACAGACAAAAAAGGCTCAAAGACAGCTCAAATATTTTTACAGAATTAAAAACCGATGGTTATTATGACTTATGATTGGTATAGGTGTGATTTGGCTGACTTTTAGACCTACGTATTGGTTCAAAGAAGTTTTTAATAAATAATTGCATTTTTTTTATCAAGTGTGTTGTTAAAACTGAATACATCATTATCTGTAATCGGCTAAAGAATTAAAAAATTGTCAGTATGTATCGTCGGCTTGGTGCGAAAACTCATTAACGGCAATTTTATCATTTTTCTGATTATTGCGCCATCTAGTGTAGAATTACATTTTCTTCAATTTATGAAGAGAGGTACTAAGGTAGATTTTCTATTTTTAAAGACTTATTTTAAAATATTGTAAATTTACTAATGGTAAAATTCCAAGAATCAAAAAATAAAAGTCACTAATGGTATAATGAGTTTTATCATTAAACGTATAAAATAAAATATGAAGATCTAAAATTCACTAACGGAGTTTATATTTTATTTGTTCGACGGGAAACGATGTTTTGGTTTTCCCATACTTTAATAATAATAGTTTAATTAAATAATTTATTGTATTATTATTATTTATTATCAAATAACCTAGAAGACATAATTTTATTAAATTATTAAATGAAAATTATAATGAACATTTGGAGAGGATGCATGAATCATTTATTGCAAAAAATATTGATAATACTATTGCAAATATTTCAACAAACTATGTGGTAGCTAGTTTTGACTTACAGTCAACTTTACAAATACCTTCGTCAGAAGTATCACTTATGTTTTACAGTCGAAAATTAAACATGTTTAACTTGACAATTTATGAATCATCTACACCCAATGATGCATATTGTTACACTTGGACTGAGGTGAACGGTAAACGTGGCAGCTCAGAAATCGGTTCGTGTCTTCTCAAATGGTTTCAAAGTCTGAATAACGAAGTAACAGAGGTAACATTATACTCTGACACTTGTGGTGGTCAAAACCGCAATCAAAATATTTTGGCATTGATGTTATTTATTGTTCAAAAGACTCACATCAAAAAAATTGAACATAAATTCATGGAAAGTGGTCACTCGATGATGGAAGTAGACTCAATGCACAGTGCCATAGAAAAATCAAAAATGCATGTTCCAGTATTCACTGTTCAAGATTGGGTAACTGTCTTTAAAACAGCAAGATCAACAAGAAATCGAAATAAAAATAAAGGTCCTTATACAGTTACCTACTGAATTAGGCTTTCAAGATTTTGTAAATTTTCAATTATTGGCAACGACGTTGGTAAAAAATAAAAACTATTGTTTGAGTAATGAAAAATTGAATTGGCTTAAAGTGAAAAGTTTTGAGTTTAGAAAAGATAGTCCTTTTATAGTTGGTTACAAATACGACTATTTTGATGAGTATAAATATATTGATGTAAGAAGTACAAAAGGCAGTAGGAGAAGTGAAGGAAATATTTCTATGGATGACATTGTTTTAAAACAGCTTTATACTAAACCTTTACCAATTAGTGTGTCGAAAAAAAAAAGATTTAATAAACCTTTGTAATAAAAATGTGATACCAAGTATATATCACAATTTTTTTTTTTAACTTGCCTAGTTTGTCTAATAAAAGAGCTGATAATATTATAGCTGAGGCAGATACTGACGATGAAGATGAAAATGAATAATCATAATGTATTGTTATAATAATATTACTATTATTATTTATTACTGTTTAAGCTATTTTATATTATTATTAGTATTACACCTTGACCTTGTTAACTATTTTTAACATGTTTATAAAAAAGTTCAAAATTATTTTCATTACTTTAATTTGTATTATTTTTATGGAAAGGTTCTTACAAATTGTTTTAAATTAGCATTAATGAGTTTTACTAATAAATAAACCAAATATTGAAAAACTGTTTAATGATAAATCTAACTAATGGTAATTATTGGGTCTATGAAACTTTCGAGGTCATTATTATGGTAAGAAAATAACTTAAAACTACTTTAAACTTATGTATTATATAGTATATTTCAGTACCAATCTAACAAAACAAAAATAAATAGTTTATAACAATTATTGAGCTAATGAGAAGGTTAAGAATAAAAAATGTAAGTTCAAAAAATCTTTAATGGCATTTCCCAACATTTTACTATTTGCCATTAATGAGTTTTCGCACCAAGCCGACGGTATTATTTACGAGCGTTTCGTACAATAATATAAAATTGTATTTTATGATTTTATTGACTTTATAAAAGATATATATTGATTTCCAGATCTCCCTCAATTAATCTGAACGGACTGCACGATTGACCACCAGTGTACGGACATATTGGACACTACACAAGACTTATTACCACTCATCGTATGTAATGTCTAAAGAACCGAACCCTATAATATGAGAAATATGTTTTTGCAGCATACTCTCCGTAAAACACATTTCCCATGAATTTCCTTCCTTTCAAATTCCCTCACGCTCGTACGGTATCAAACTTCACAATCAAGCTCATCCAGAGAAGCATTCGATCTAGAGCAGGAATAAAAAAAATAACTATAACTAAAAAAATATTATAACTTTATTACAAACCAAGGTAGGTTGTTATATAAATAAGAATTTATATTTGTGTGCCTTAAAATCCTCCAAACCAAAAAAAAAGAAGAAAAAAATGTGAAATATATTATGTGGAATTTCCTCGTATCCGGTCAAATGTAATTTATCGTTAAGATCCGGCTATAATATTACTATACATTGTCTCGTCTTTTAACCGTATAGAATTCAATATACTGTACATCTATACGTATTATATAATATAATATTATTGCAAATGTATTATGCAACGAGCGTGTTATACTTACAATTGGGTAACATTGGGGTTCCAAAATGACTATTATCATACAATCGAGACTGAGCTGTGCTGCAGGTAGCTATTTTTTAAGGCCTTGAAAATATATGCGTATAGTTTGTATTTTTTTTTCACCAGCACAGCGGGACGGTACACAGTTTTTAACCGCATTATGGTCGTTTTAAGGGTTCTGGTTGTCTATTTACGGACTCGAGGAGAACAAAGTGGCACCGTAGGAATTTATTTACGCAATTCATCGGACTACATTATATCGCACATTATATGTGTGTGTCGCATGCGGTGACTCTGAGAGGACTCAATAAAAAATATAAATAATACGCTACCGGTGTATGCGTGCGTAGGCAGCTATAATACCTACTCGGGAAATGGTTTTGTTTTTTTTTCATCCGACCTCGTTGCGTGTTCTTGTATTATTATATTAATAAGATACTAATATTTGGGTGTTACGTCTCTGTCGGGGGTTTCTTATATTGTTATATATATTGTTACGGATTATCGTAAAAAATAATTTGCGGGGCGTCGTGACACACAATGATAGGAAGTGGACAAAAGCGGCGCGTGTGGGCGAATATAAAAATACGTATAATATACTTACGACCGTACCGGAAGCACAAGCATATATATATATATATACATTATTATTACTTGCTATTATATATTATTGTCGAAAAGCGAATTTAAGGTTACGTTTTTTCACGACACGAAAAAATGCCTTTTTCGTCTGCGAATTTATATAGGTATGGCGCGCTGCTCAATCTGCAGTGCCTTTTCGGTTTTCGAATCTTCTTTCGGCACGACGCTTATAATAGGTACATGTACAATTGCAGTACTACTACGTAGTTAACGATGTCAAATGATACATAAATACACAAACCTATATATGTATTATAATATATAACATAGCACAATAATACGTTTATATATATAAAATTATGTGTTTATACGGTGGCACTACATAAATCACCTCCTGGCCCCTATACCGCACCCACCCCAATTGATGTAGACGCACCGATAAGACGCGTTCGGTTTTACACGAAATCGTTGTGGCTGAGCGCGCCGGAACACTTTCCCCGGTCCGAACACAAACATACCCGCAATAATATGTTGGAGCGGTCGTCGAAAATGTGGGTGAAATCAACAACCCCTGCAGCACACGTGTAGTAGGGTACGCATATTATACCCTCACATAATATATTATTATGTCTCTATATACATGTGAACGGAGAAAGTGCTCTGCAAAATTTTCGCACACGGTAGCGGCCAATAATATGCGTATGTTATGTTATTATTATTATTATATCTAACATAATGTGAAAATATTCTACACACGTGGTGCTGCAGTCGTCGTGTACACAGCGTGCCGTCTTCTTCAAATTAAACTGTTGATATTAGACCTTTCAAAATTTCTCTGAAAATGTCTCTCGCGCGCAATTATTATATTGTTATTATTATATTATTATTATAATCCCCGTCGCATATGGGCATTATATAACATTATTCGCGTCGTAGCGTCATATATATAGGTACATTATAATATATGTACACGCGCATTAGAAAGTGCCCCGTTCGTCCCTATTGTACGATAACGGTACGCACATTATAATATTATTATATTATACCTCATATATAATATTATCATTATATTATTATAAAAACGAGTGCGGTTACAAAGTGAAGTCGTGTAGCTATCCCGTAAGCGCAATACCAACCAGCTACAATTCGCACATAATATTATGTATGTGCAGTGTTATAATAACCACCCCGTCGCCACCACCGCAGCGTGGTATTCCGATTTCCGACGTACCTATTATATTTATAATACGCATATTATAGCGAATGTGCTGCGAAAAATTATAAATTTGTTTTGACACCCTATTGGTGGTCAGACGCCCGCTGAGTCGACCGCCGCCTCAATTGAGACAATTATTATTACATTGTATACAGTAGGTAAGCTACATTATTATTATATGCGTGTGCTCGTGTTTTGTGTGTGACCGGAGCGCAGCGGAATTGGATTTAATCGTCAATGTCAGAAATCTGTCCAAGTCTTCGCGCCGGACAACGATGATGACGGGCGCATCGCACCATCGCGGGTGTCACTCGTGCCTTTTTGTTGTCCTGCCCCTCGACGAAATGGAAACGTTTCGACCGGGTCATGTTTCACGTGTTTCTTACGCACACGTCATGTCCACTGTCCGTACTGTCAAAACCCCTTGTCCGAAGTTACGATGTTCGGACACCGGCGATATGATATGATAATTGCTTTCCCGAGAAACGTCGTATGGGTTGGTATAGGTACACGGTATATACAACAATTGTCACAACAGCAGTATTAACCATATTATGACGACGCGTACAGGAATATGTAGTGCTTGACTTGTAGGGAGGAGGGGGTGAGACGCAGGTGGACTGAGTACCTCAACTAAATAATCCAACATTGTATGGTATGATACACCTATTTTTCTTCCAAATCGAGACATTTAAATATATATAGTTAGGAGACGGTGCCTTATTTGGAATTTTTCACAAGATCAATAATTATTTTAAAAACGATGCACAAAATGTGAGTAATTTCCTGCAAAAGAAAATTATAAAGTATTTGTACTATACTTATAAGTACCTATACTTCACAGATGTAACCAGGATCGATGGATGTTTTGGGTGTTAAAATATCAATTAACATATAATTCATTGGTGTGACAATAGATATTTTTTGAACATTCTCACCCCGTTGGAATATTCAGGCTACTTTGTTTCTCTAATATTATAAAGTCAGCTATTGAGTTGTTTTTATATAATAAATATTATATATGTGATCGCTGATATCATAATTTACTTTCATACATATTCTGTGTAGGCAATTATATATACTCAACACCCATATACCACCACGCATGTGCATCTGCCAGAACTTTCAAGAATTATTAACTACTGTTCGATGTATGTATTGTAAAATAAATACATTATTTTAACGCAGCTGTCAATTACATAGAAGTAAGGGGAAAAGATTACATTTGCAGAGTCGCTGAAACATAAAATATTTTCCAAATGTATAAATTACGATGTGCCCATTTTCGGACGATTTTTTGGTTGTGTCTTTTAAATGTCCTCAATTATTAAACTCATTCATATAAAACGTACCTACTTGTATTATAAATTATATGATTATAATTTCTTCTAAGAAAATAATAATAAGCGGCTGAACAACTAAATCCGTAAAATAAATATTCCATTTTGGATTATTTTAAATGTGACGCTTTAGTATATAATAACAATTAACGTAATAGTGGGTTCTTGTCTGTCCAATTAATAATTATACGCAACTCTGCGTTAATAAATGACCACATTTATCCTAGCATGAAAACACGTGTTTTAGTAATTTTATTACACATTAATATAGTGGGTACTCTACAATCAAAGCAAAACGCCAAAACATATAATATTATAAAAATATGTACCTATATACAACGCGCTTAACCCAAGGGTAAAATTATAATCTTTAGTATGCGATTTGTGTAGGATGCTAATGCGATTTGATCATCCTCCGCCGAGTGGTGACCCACCTTTCGTTACGATTGTATATTTTATAATGTCGTGTTTTTTATCGGTTGAGAAAGAGGATACGTGAACATTCACGTGTCATAATAATTATTATAATTAAATATTAAAACCATCTTCTAAAGAGATTGTAGTAATATATAATAACATGAATATTATAAAGCTATAGTGTAATCACTCAGAAATATCGGTTTAGAAATATACATAACTAGGGTTTTGTCTGTTACCAGCTTATAATAAATCCGATAAACAATATAATTATATAGTTTAGAGAATGTCGAATAATTATAAAATATAATAATAGTTTTTATACGACATGAAACAAAATTTTAATGATTTAATTTGTTAGAGTACCTATTAATACGTATTTATAGTCGTACATTTAGGTAGTACATATATATATATATATTACTATGTATAGGTATATAATACATTTTACAAATTTTAATTTTTACTCTTACAATATTTTCAAATAACAATTAATAAATTATAATCAATAAAATATATAATACACAAATCTGGTTAAGCACAGCGGTCAACCATTATCAAATTGATGTTTTTTGTAGTGTGACTGTTTATAGCCTTCGCGTACATTATATAATATATTTTGAAACGGAAAGTACCTAAATAAAAAGACTATTTTAATATGTATCCCGAAGGAAAAATTCACGGACGCAAACGATCATTGGCTCAATGTGATAGCTCATGGTGGAAAAATCTACTGTTATCTATATGATGGATAAAATATGTGGTGGTGCCCACGCCCCACACATCTTGATGGAAGATGAAATCATCGGCTTGCAGCTGTGCAAAAACACTCAAGAATCCCAGGTAGTTCACGATTCACCACAAACATCGGGTTCAAGATTTATTTACTTATTTATTTAATAAAATCGGAAATGAAGCATTGTAAAAGTAGAACATCCTATATATCACAATAACTACCTATATACCTATAGAGAATATATAATATTAACAGTACTATTAATAGTAGTAGGGACACCATCAAATTTGGTTGCATATAATTAAACTATAAACATATACATTACAACTAAAACATCGCAAAATCTATAACAGCGTTATTGAGTATGCTGTTTCTCAAGTTTACCAACATTTGATTATATGCGATGGATGAGCATATTTTTAAAATTGTTATATTTTATACATACCTATTATAGTTATAATTCGCTTTAAAATTAAAACATAATATTTTCATCAATGAAAATGTATCTATATGCATCGTCCTAGATAATATTCTTACAAGTTACATTTATAAGTTTGATCATAGTATGTCAATTCACTCATCACTGTAATGTTTAAGTCAACGATACAAAATTGGTTCTGCCGTACGCATATTTTCCTTATGTAGGTATATTTAAGGTGGAGACAGTATAATAAACACATGCGTGTTTCTGCGTTCTCTAAAGAAATTTCCTGTCGATGATTTAGTTTTCGAGCTATTTTCGTAAAAAAAAAAACGTTACAAGGCATAATAAAAAAGGACCATGTCAAAATGAAAAAAAAAATGTACGTGTTTTGTGTATAATGCAAAATCTAGGTAGTAGGTACATAATATAATACACTGATTTTGTATTATTATTATTATGTAAGCTACAGGGAGATAAATATACATTGTCGAATGACTATATGATATTATATAATCCACGTACCTATGCGTAACTATATAAAGGAAGTAGGTAAATGTATGTAGGACCGCGATATCGATAATGTGACGTATACGTCTATGGTGTTTACCTACACCTATTTAAATAGAATATAAATTATTTACTCGTATTAGAGTCTTATACAATAATATATCATCATCGCTGCGACCGGTCCGCCAATGAAATGTCGTTAAATTCGCGGTCGCCACCCTATATATATTCTCGTTAGCGGCGTGGAGCAGTATTGTAACTAGATGTGTGAATTTTCTTAATAAAATCAATAAAATCGTTACAAATCAAACAACGGACTCGTAAATGAGGAGGGGTGATCCCATCATCATCGTAATATATAATATGTATAATACGCTCGGGCACGGTTCATTATACTATATAAAACCACGGCGCATATAATAAAAAAAATAATAATAATAATAATAATAATAGTGTATATTATTTACGTCATCAATCATTTACTAAAAAGGCGTTTCGAAAACGCGAATCCCCTCCTTAATTATTATTTTTCCACAACACCGAATTCGTGGATACTTGACTCCGCATCGACGTACGATGCGTGTATACATAATATACATATAGATAATATTATATATTTCTATATTGTATATAGGCACCGCGGACCAATTTATATATATATATATATTATTTATAATATTTAATACGTTTGAGCGTGTGCGTGCGCGCGCACGTATGCACGTGTGTGTATGTGTGCGTACGCGTCTTTGTTTAGTCGAACAAATATTAATCATAGGATTGGCTACGGATTGTATATGTGCATAGGCCCCACAATAAATGGTCTCCGCGCCCGACAAAATGGCTCCCCATAGTTGACCCCGTTTTCTCGCGAAACAACACTATAGCTATACGTATAGAGCACATGTATTATAATACGATATTATATAGAATATGATTCGTGTACGGATAGTCATCGTATGTGTACAGTGTGTGTGTGTGTGTGTGTCGTGTATAGGGGTAAATGGGGTGTACGACGTTTCCTCTACACCCGTGCATATCGCGGACAATGCGAACGCCTAGTAGGCCATTCGCACAATATAATATGATATATTATTATATAGGTATACATTATAAATTGTGTATAAGGAAAAGGGTAAAATAAAATCGAATATACGTTCGACGCGTCGCCCTGTGGCGTAAATAAATCACGGAGAAAATATCTCAATAATAATAATAATAATAATAATTCAAACTGGCATGATAGCGGCTTTGAAAATCAGCATGTCCATTATGTGTATGTACCTATACCCAATAATATTACATTTATGAAAATATTATTATGTAGGAACGTGCAGCGTACTCTGCAAACTTATGTCGTAGACTCGTAGAAGGCAGGAATATTATATATATCAACTGCAAGTGTATAGTTAAAGTTGTTTAGCTTCGAGATTGGTTTAGGTACTCAGTCATATTTTACAACAATTATTAGTAATTAGTAATTTCATATTTGTAACACATCTGTTGAAGTAAGTTTTTTAAAAATAAATGTATACTTAAGTAGGTACATAAATAAAAATTCAATTTACTTATTTATTTATTAACAATTAACAATGTAATTAATAATATTATTTGTTCCAATCGATATTATGAAAAAAAAAACAATTATCGAATAACAAAAAACTGTTATGCCCGGAATACACGAGACTAGTTTTTCAAGCTAGGATAACGAGGTAATGCTAGTAAGCTAGAAAGGTAGTAATTTTAGCTTCGTTTAAACAGATCTAGCTTTGTTTTTAAGCTAGCAAGCTAGTGAATATGCTAGTAAGCCAACATGTCAAGCCAGGCTAGTTTAATAGGATTGCGTTCTATTTTGTTGAGCTAGTACTGTTCCAAGCTTACATACACACAGGCGCTGAGAATACCTAGCTTGAAAAACTAGCCTCGTATATTCCGGGCATTAAGTATAGATGCACACGTAGACGTATTGCGTCCCGAAATCCCTTATCCACATGAATATTGCGTCCCGACGATATTTAACCACTACACGAATGCGTCCTAACGTAAAAACATTATTTTCCTTCCCGGGGCAAAAATTTTTTGAAATTCTACATTAAATTTAAAAAAATAATAATAATGATCGAAAA
>NC_042495.1:7278781-7279688 GCF_005508785.2 Acyrthosiphon pisum | reverse complement strand
CCAAAATCACTCAAAGCCCCCTCAAAAAATAATAGTATACCATTCTTAAAAATATGTACCTATAAATTATAATTTAAAAAAAAAAATGTGTTGGGGCTTGAGTTGCCGCCACTGACAACAACTGATTAGCCAAGGCCGTAAATAAATAATTAAAATAAATGAACGACGAAATGAACGTGTTCATTTGAAAAAAATATGAATTTGAACATGAACAAGTTTTTTTTTCAGTGAACGTTCCGAACACTGTTCAAATGCATTCACAAGGACCTAGAACTAAAAAAATCGCCTGCACCGTGAACGTATAAAACAAAACTCAATCTAAAACCTTAAAAAAAAATTAATAACTCGCAAAGTCACAAAAATAACATTAAAACGATTACAATAATTTGAAAATATTTATGGTTTAAGAAGCATTGGCCCGGGGACTGGGACTCCAGAATATTAGTTTTGACATACCGGATAATATATAATAATAAATTATAATAATTAGATATTAAAACAACGTAATAATATAAGAGAAAAAAAGAGTAAAAGCACATTCGTGGTCAAGAGATATATTATTATATCGGCAATGCCTATCTAATAAAATATAATGATAACTAATTTGTGAATTGTGACTGCGACCATGCCCATGCAACTCCCCAACCAATTAACACAAATCAGTAGTGCTCTTATTGTCGGGTCCCGCTCTGGTGGCGCGCTCTAATAGTAATTTGTATTTTAATAATTTATTACTCATTCAAAGATTAAACAAATAGATAAACATTTTTACTGTTGTAAATTTATAATAGTAATTATTATTTAAAAGTATAAAAATATAAAAACACCTAAAAATAATAATAATAATAGTTAGTACTTTGGTACTTAAGTAGTCACTACTTGTAGACCTTTATAAGGACCATGTGCC
>NC_042495.1:7274994-7278731 GCF_005508785.2 Acyrthosiphon pisum | reverse complement strand
TTTTAATATGAGCAAAATAATGCCGATAATATTCAATGGATCGTTAAGCCCACAATATTAATTAATTTTTTAAGTCGACACTCATCGAAATAATACTAATTTGGTACTTGGCCGGTAGATGGCGCCACCAGAGCGGGACCCGTCAATAAGAGCTTCATATTCGGGGATTAGTTGCCAGACCTAATAATCTAAGACCGTGACTGCGACTGTGAATTGTGTATTGCGGTGCCGCAACCAGTGTGATAACTGATAAGTGATAAGCATACAAAAGAAAACATTTAAATATTTTTACATAATCAACAAATAATTTAATTTTAAAATTCTTGGAACTAACTCACAGCCCACAATGTCACTACGGTCCAAATTAACTAAGAAGCGTATTTTTATTTTTCAACTTTACGAGATATTATTAAATTTTTATAATATTATATTATTGCTAATAATACAATAATTAAGAGAGAAAAATTATACATGATTACAATTTTTCAGTTAGTACTAATCATATTATTATATCATACTAATTCTACATCCTTATTTGTTTACAAATAAAATATTATAATACAAATTACAAATTGAAATTCTGAATTCACATAATTTAAATTATAATAAAATTTAAAAATGTAGTTACTAAAAAAACCATTTGTTTAAATAGCTCTCTTTTACACGAATATTTCAATCCATTGGTAGGTAGGTAGGTTTAGGCGTAGGACTTCTGTCGTATAGGGCTTGCTGGTAGAGGGTTCGATTCCGAGTGAGAAGATGGTGATATCAATTTTTTACTTTTTTTCCAGTGTTCTAACCATATAAAATAGTAATTTCAACTATTCGCTATGGTTATACCAACTACTCATTGTAGTTGATTATACTATTCTTTATGGTTATTATAGCTATTCATTGTAGTAGATTGTACTATTCATTATGGTTATTCCAACTATTCATTGTAGTTGATTATACTGTTTATTTTATAGTATTATTCCAACAATATTTTATAGTTGATTATTCCAACTATATTTTATAGTTATTCCAACTATATTAATTCAACTAATTCATTTTAGTACTCCCAACCATGCATTTATTGTGTCACTATATTAACCTGAGAATATGGTTGGCATAACCATTTAAACAGTTGTGTCAACTACTATTTTTTTTCCGTGTACTTATAATAAGTCAATCGTTAAATTAAATAAATAATACTCGATACATAGTATAAAAATGTATCGTGATACAAGATACTCGATACTTCATATAGGTAATAAAAAACATAAAAAAGAGAACTTTATCTTTGAAATAGCATTTTTATTTTTTCGATATCGGAACTACAGAAAAAATATTGAAGTTTGAAAAAAACAAAAAATAATGGATTTTGAAATAATAACACCTTTTTTCGTTTAAGTTATATCAAAAAAAATAATAATATTTTACATATAATGTTCGGAACTATATTGTTTAACAATTTGGAGTCTTTACTTTTACTACAGCCTGAGTGGTTCTATCCCGCGCAAAACAGTTTTTTCTGTGTAGTATACACATTTTGTAAGACGGAGACAGCACATGCGTGTGTAGCGACCTCTTAATATTTGAGCTTATTATAACATATTAAGTAGGTACCTATATTATTAGCTTCTAAATTAATGGAATCGTCATTAATGTAGATTAGATGATCCGGACAAGATGATGCTGGCGCAATGCCACGATTTATGGCGTATCCATTGACATTGTTGGTTACTTTTTCACACTGGGTAGGTAATCGGATAAACAGTGACGTGATCGTTACTTCGCCAACATCATAGGGTGAACCAAAATATACAAAAATGTCGGTCATAAGACTGTCATAATGTTATCAAGTTAATATTTTAATATTTATTAATTTATTATTAATATGACTATTATGACGTTGAAGAACTTATTATGGAAGTATCTGTGGAAGATTCCATATGGAATATTAGTACCTAAGTTATAAATATTATTTAAAATTTCTGATAGAAAAATGAATCTAGTTCATACTTTTGAGTAGTCAAAATTAAAAATTCCCAATAATTTTCGAAAAAAAAATGTTAATTCTTACGCAAAACCAATTTTATATATTTATATGTAAATCGAAATCAAATAACCATAGGCACTTGAAATTTTCACCAAATACCTATTTATATTTGCGTTTTATAATTTTTATATTTGGACTTTTTTTTAATTTCCAATAAAACCACGTAAGAGGAATCTAATACTATATTTAAAGTTTTTTTACCGTGCAAACATTTTTTTATCGACATTAATTTTAAAAAAAAATTATAATAATCGAAACTTTCATTTGCCTATATACCTAAATAGCTCAACATGATGATTTTATGGTGTATAGAAAATGGAAATATAAACATTCGCTGAAAACTTCATGTAGGTATCTACGGTATTTTTTCAAGAGTTAACTATCTAGACCAAAAACCGAAATTGGTTTTGTAACCTATTTTCGCTAAAAATTTACGTTTCACCTTTCATTTTTTCAGGTGCTTTTGAAAATTACTGGAAATGTTAAATGTTGGCCTAGATCCCACTGGAAGGGATACTGAAATTGAAAATTGGAGTATTATTTGAGACTTCTAATTATCGTTTAGACAAACTAAAAAAAAAAACACACACACATTGTTTTAAAGTCAGTACATTCAATGCTCCGCTCAGAATCTAAAATGGTCTTATTCAGAGTATTGTTGTATTATATTCGATAGTGTTTTGTTTTCATTCAAATAAATATTCCACGGAAATCTTAATTATTCGATATTTTGCAATAATTAATTATTATAATGCGGTACCTGTATATAATAATATTATGCAACATTGTCATTAAAAATTGTTTATTTTATAGTACGCATCATTAATGTTTGCCAATAAGTAAAGGCGTGGAATAATATTATATTATATTCGCCGAGGTTTTCGATATGCGCGAAGATGGTGCAGCAGTTATAGTACACAATAATTGAGATTTCAAGCGAGCGCGTGTTACGTGTGCGTTTAAATCGTATTTCGATCCGGCACGTTCATTTACCGCGTGTCTAAAAAGCGGTTAGATAAAATGACACGCCGGACTGATACCCGCGATGTAACGGTTGGGTGGCACAAATCGACCGTATATATGTACCGAAACGCGGTACTTGCCTATACCGAATCCGTGTGAAATCCGACTTACACGGCCCCGCACCGGTCCCATCAACATAATAATATACTACCTATATATAATATATATTAGTACTCGTTATATTATATTATTACAGATGCCAACACTTGATAATCGACGACGACGTGGCGGCGACCATTTTATAATGATATAAAGTAAATATTATAAGTACAAACAATATATTATTATTTAAAGCGCGTACACTATATTATATTACTACGTGTCTCGCGTGAATTTTTTTTTTAACAATTCAAGCTATTCGTATATTATATAGTCCAGCGGTTCTTAAACTATGGTCTGCAGGACCCTCTCGTGTTAAGGGTCTACGGTGGCTCTATCTAAAAATTAAATATTACATTTTTATGATAAATTATGTGTTTTAAAAACAATCATAAATAGAAGTAGGTACCTACTTAATATGTGATTTGTAATATAAAATGAGTATTAAAATGTTGATTATGATCACATAAGATATTCTGTGAAAAAAAAACGTATTTGAAAGAAAATTTGTAGGGGGTCCGTGATTTCTAAAAGTCCATGTTCAACAAAAATTTAAGAACAACTGGATTTTATA
>NC_042495.1:7262862-7274894 GCF_005508785.2 Acyrthosiphon pisum | reverse complement strand
TTTCATGTGTCTAGAAATAGCTCAACAAGACTACAAGAGTCAAAGTATTTTGAAAATCTTATGGTGTTAAGAAAATACTATTATAAATACTTAGTTTATTGTTATTATGACGCATAAACTCTATGCTGTATATAAAATTGATATTATACTGTGTTGGCTGCAGTGTTGAGCAGTATCTAGATAAAACTACAGCATCTTTATCTCATCTAGATAAATAATATATTGGGTATCTGATTGTCATCTAAGATAAACTGTATACCTATCTAGATAAATAAATAATTTTTGGTTTTGATTGATTTGTATTGGTAGTTTGCTACTTTTAATTATTAGTTTTATCTTATCATTGATCAAACAAAATATTATTTCACTATTCCTGAAAACAAATGTGAATACATTTATTTTTTCATAGCAGCAAGTGTATTATTGACTATTGATATAGGTATAGTATCTCGGCACATTATCGCTGACACGAATGTGTTTATTCCTTAGATCATAATATACTATAATATGTCTGTATATAGTATATGATCTAAGGTTTATTCCATTTTATTTATTATTACGTTTTTCGTGTAATGTTGATTACAGAAATGGTTTCAAGGAAATAATATCGTTCTTGTCTATTTATATTAAGCTAAAAAGTATTGTTATTTATTAAAGTAGTTTCATACGAAGCGATTTTTCGCGCAGCGAACTCGATTTTAAATCACCGCGAACATTTGCTCGAAATTAAACAGCTATATACTTAAGTCGCGGTATTCACACAGAAATAATCGCTTGGAAACAAGTGGGGAACAATCGCAAGAAATCGGTCTTGTTTAATTTGAACATTCGCTGCGGGCGGCCAAAATTAAACATATTATTTTTACTGACTGGATTGATACACACTGCGCGATTTTAGGCGCAAATGATATCGTCATTTTGAAATTATTTACGAATTGGATTGCCATTTACCAAGTATATATTTTCATCCCAGAAATAAAACCATTTTATTAATGTGACGGGTATTATTCGATATAATTTAAAAAGTAGTTGCGTCACAGCAAATAATACATATTATTGTAATAATTGAAATATTGTGTTTGATTATTATATATTGTACAACCGTAACTCATAATATTATTTTTTATGTATTGTAGTTTATTTTAAAAAAAATTAAGCCATACTAAAACTATATGTACCTACATTTTTACTGAATCCAACCCGCAGTCATTTTCAAAATATCCTCAGCTGTTGCGCACAAATTCCCACCGCCGTTCACGATAATAAGTCCTCTTTTCTGTGGATAAACCATAATTTCGTGAACGCAGTAAAATTTAAATTTTATATTATGTAAAATGTATATTGTATTTGTAAATTTACTTATAATAAGTCAATCGTTAAATTAAATAAATAATACTCGATACATAGTATAAAAATGTATCGTGATACAAGATACTCGATACTTCATATAATAAAAAACATAAAAAAGAGAACTTTATCTTTGAAATAGCATTTTTATTTTTTTCGATATCGGAACTACAGAAAAAATATGAAGTTTGAAAAAAACAAAAAATAATGGATTTTGAAATAATAACACCTTTTTTCGTTTAAGTTATATAAAAAAAAATAATGATATTTTACATATAATGTTCGGAACTATATTGCTTAACAATTTGGAGTCTTTACTTTTACTACAGCCTGAGTGGTTCTATCCCGCGCAAAACAGTTTTTTCTGTGTAGTATACACATTTTGTAAGACGGAGACAGCACATGCGTGTGTAGCGACCTCTTAATATTTGAGCTTATTATAACATATTAAGTAGGTACCTATATTATTAGCTTCTAAATTAATGGAATCGTCATTAATGTAGATTAGATGATCCGGACAAGATGATGCTGGCGCAATGCCACGATTTATGGCGTATCCATTGACATTGTTGGTTACTTTTTCACACTGGGTAGGTAATCGGATAAACAGTGACGTGATCGTTACTTCGCCAACATCATAGGGTGAACCAAAATATACAAAAATGTCGGTCATAAGACTGTCATAATGTTATCAAGTTAATATTTTAATATTTATTAATTTATTATTAATATGACTTATGACGTTGAAGAACTTATTATGGAAGTATCTGTGGAAGATTCCATATGGAATATTAGTACCTAAGTTATAAATATTATTTAAAATTTCTGACAGAAAAATGAATCTAGTTCATACTTTTGAGTAGTCAAAATTAAAAATTACCAATAATTTTCGAAAAAAAGTGAAAAAAAAAATGTTAATTCTTACGCAAAACTAATTTTATATATTTATATGTAAATCGAAATCAAATAACCATAGGCACTTGAAATTTTCACCAAATACCTATTTATATTTGCGTTTCCTAGATATGGTAATATTTTTATATTCGGACTTTTTTTTAATTTCCAATAAAACCACGTAAGAGGAATCTAATATTATATTTAAAGTTTTTTTACCGTGCAAACATTTTTTTATCGACATTAATTTAAAAAAAAATTATAATAATCGAAACTTTCATTTGCCTATATACCTAAATAGCTTAACATGATGATTTTATGGTGTATAGAAAATGGAAATATAAACATTCGCTGAAAATTTCATGTAGGTATCTACGGTATTTTTTCAAGAGTTAACTATCTAGACCAAAAACCGAAATCGGTTTTGTAAGCTTGTTTGTAAAATTTACGTTTTACCTTTCATTTTTTCAGGTGCTTTTGAAAATTACTGGAAATGTTAAATGTTGGCCTAGATCCCACTGGAAGGGATACTGAAATTGAAAATTGGAGTATTATTTGAGACTTCTAATTATCGTTTAGACAAACTAAAAAAAAAAACACACACACATTGTTTTAAAGTCAGTACATTCAATGCTCCACTCAGAATCTAAAATGGTCTTATTCAGAGTATTGTTGTATTATATTCGATAGTGTTTTCATTCAAATAAATATTCCACGGAAATCTTAATTATTCGATATTTTGCAATAATTAATTATTATAATGCGGTACCTATATATAATAATATTATGCAACATTGTCATTAAAAATTGTTTATTTTATAGTACGCATCATTAATGTTTGCCAATAAGTAAAGGCGTGGAATAATATTATATTATATTCGCCGAGGTTTTCGATATGCGCGAAGATGGTGCAGCAGTTATGGTACACAATAATTGAGATTTCAAGCGAGCGCGTGTTACGTGTGCGTTTAAATCGTATTTCGATCCGGCACGTTCATTTACCGCGTGTCTAAAAAGCGGTTAGATAAAATGACACGCCGGACTGATACCCGCGATGTAACGGTTGGGTGGCACAAATCGACCGTATATATGTACCGAAACGCGGTACTTGCCTATACCGAATCCGTGTGAAATCCGACTTACACGGCCCCGCACCGGTCCCATCAACATAATAATATACTACCTATATATAATATATATTAGTACTCGTTATATTATATTATTACAGATGCCAACACTTGATAATCGACGACGACGTGGCGGCGACCATTTAATACTGATATAAAGTAAATATTATAAGTACAAACAATATATTATTATTATTTAAAGCGCTTACACTATATTATATTACTACGTGTCTCGCGTGAATTTTTTTTTAACAATTCAAGCTATTCGTATATTATATAGTCCAGCGGTTCTTAAACTATGGTCTGCAGGACCCTCTCGTGTTAAGGGTCTACGGTGGCTCTATCTAAAAATTAAATATTACATTTTTATGATAAATTATGTGTTTTAAAAACAATCATAAATAGAAGTAGGTACCTACTTAATATGTGATTTGTAATATAAAATAAGTATTAAAATGTTGATTATGATCACATAAGATATTCTGTGAAAAAAAAACGTATTTGAAAGAAAATTTGTAGGGGGTCCGTGATTTCTAAAAGTCCATGTTCAACAAAAATTTAAGAACAACTGGATTTTATATTGTTGCTTAAAGTGAAATAAAACTTATAATATAAGATAGTATATATAGTATTAAATCTCATTTTTACAGTTTTTGCAAATATTGAAATGTCTGGCTCCAGTTTATTGTATTAGGTACTTATAATAGAAAGCATGGCAAAGCATTTTTTCATCGAATGCTAGTCATAGCTAAGACATTTGTATTTTTGAAGATTTTACGTGCTTGAATTTTATATAATATTTAGCTTATCGGTTGATCACTATTTTGTTTTCAAGTTAGATTGATTCTAACATAATAATATTATTATAACATATATTATATTAATCATCTGGATAAAATCATAGAATGACACTGATAAAAAATAATAAGGTTGTAAAATTAATATGATTGTGTTGTTAAAATCAGTGTTATCAAAATAAAATAATGTGAGACATTCTATTTATAATAAATAATATTGGTAATAGTATATGTTAGTAATAATGATAGAAATGAGATATTTCAATACAATTGTGTGTGAAGAGGGATAAGTTTACATATCTCATTTTGGACAAAACTAAAAAATGAATAAAAAGATACTAGTCAACTTGACTTATTTTTCACAAAAGTAGTAAATGTGTAATATGGTACAACTGAGTTATCCTGTTTTGATCAAACTAAACTGCATTATGAGTGTTTAATCCCGTTTTACACAAATCAATTACTACTGTTTAATTCGTCATTCGAGTTATCCCGTTATGCACAAACGTAAAAAAATATTCTCTACGTCTCTTACATGTTATCTCAAAATACACATTTTTTTACTTAACCCCCTTTACCCAAATACCACAGATATGCTGAGTTGAGACGATGATTCTGTCCAAAATATTATCACTCGAGTGGAAATAGTATTATTTTCTATCCTATTTTAATGTCTGCCGAGGGATATTTCCATTTTTAGCTGTTGAATTTAATAGAGACAGGTAGGTGTACCTAAGTTATTCCAATTTTGTTGGTCTACAACCATATACTTCATCTATTTTGCTTTTAATAATCTCAAGTGTCTCAGGTCTTGTTTGTCGTTAAATTAATTTTTTTTAGGGAGACTGAGTTGAGGTGACTTTGTTGGCGTTATTAACTCTGCTCTTTCATTTCTGGGTATCCCCACACGTTTGAAAACCCACGTGAATGTTATTCGTTCATTATTTACCCAATATTTTTATCAAAACAACCATAACATAATATTATATAACATTGTGTATATAATAGTATATTATAACATATAATACGGCGCCGGATGTTAAGTACTCATTTAATATAATATGTATACATATTACATACCAGCTATGATATATATTATAAACATACCATCAGTGAATTTGTCCGTTTGTTTGTTTTACAACCGTCTCTGTCTATATGTATGTATAATTATATGTTATATAAATATAATGTCGCCACACTTTATACTTTATTGTAACGCCATACAACCATCGACACATATTATTATATAAAATAGGCAGGAACATATTGATTT
Source organism: Acyrthosiphon pisum (assembly GCF_005508785.2). NCBI lineage: Eukaryota > Metazoa > Arthropoda > Insecta > Hemiptera > Aphididae > Acyrthosiphon > Acyrthosiphon pisum. Next base: position 7,269,456 of record NC_042495.1, on the reverse strand, counting down.
ATTTATTACCTAACCTATGTGTTTTTATTCACTCCACAATTTTTTTTTCGTTTTGTTTACGACGAAATGTAGTTATCCCGGTTTTTTTTTAATAATCATCGGTTTAGAGGACAGTATGAGGCTCAATATAATAAAGGTAAGAAAAATCAATGTTTATATATTTTTTATAACTATACACGCATTTTAATTATCACATAAAATATGTCAAAACCGTTAATATTTTAATGCAATATAATTTACAGACTGCGACTTAGTTATATACAATATAGTATATACTAATTCATTGAAAATGTATATAGGTTTGTTTATTTTAAAATATGATACTTCAAAGTCTACAAATCGTCTTTATTCTCAAACGCTGCAACAATTTATATTTGTATATAATTTATTATATTATATGCAATATTATATACTCTTCTCTTTTTAATAGCACGACTATATTTTTTATACCTACCCAAACGCCATAAAAATAATTTAATTCTACGAAACACCTCCAGGCGCGTGAACCAGAAAATAAAAATCAAATTGTTGTAATATTTCCCCGGATTTATATTATATTATTATAATGTTACTGCGCCACTATACCCGTTATAACCTTTATATTTTATTTTCATATGAAGTCATATCGAGTGACATAAAGCCGATGATTATAATGTACATATTATGACACTGTAACGAGTGAAATAAGAGTTAAACAATCATAAAAATATAATATACATATTATACAAAACATCACGCTTGCAATATATTATGTTCTCACCGATAATCAATACAAATCGTAATACTTTACCAATTACCATAAATATGTTTTTGGGCTAGATACACGTTTTTTTGGCGCAAACCGATATTTTGTTAGGTTTTCGTTGTCATGGTTATTAATTAACAAAAACATATACTTACAATTCATAGATTTTCCTTGTAGAGGACGTTCTTTGGTTTTTATGAAATGCGACATGGTTCATATTGTAGTATAATTCACATTGCGATCGAGTGATTTACGTGGGTTTATCCAAACAATAAATTAAAATACCTAGGATTGTGAATGTCGTTATGACATTATTTTGGCAGTGTTAGAATTCATATAGAGTCTAATAAATAATAATACTATAATAGTGGTAGGTAAACGTGGTAAATTATATAATACGTCTTACTCTATCGGGAAGTCGAATATATAGAAGGACGGATGAACTAGGAAGCATAACAATGTAGGTACTCACCATGGGGTCCTGTAGAACTCTATATTTGTTGATAAGAACTTAAGAATTTGTATCATAATGACTGGATTTCAAATTTTTGCTATTTTTGCAATAAATCCATGTCGCACGGATAACTCGATTTTTATTGAATTTTTTATTATTCTAAATGATTTTTAAGACAAATAAAATTTAAATAAATAAAATTATCAAATAAACATTTTTATTCTTGACATGATTCAGAAATATTCAGCATTTTACATATTTTTTTTAAAATTATACATTGAATAATTATTCATGTAAAAATGTATATAAGTGCCCGGTACATATTAAAACAATACCTGCTAATTTCTTGAAATTGTGAAATTGTCTCATTTTGTATATTATAATACGAAATCGATGACAAGTATTTAATATTGCACATTTCAATTTCTTCAAAATATTCAAGCTTTTTCCAGTGCACGCTTTTATGGACGGACTATCATAATATTATATACTATATCTACATCGCGAAATACATTAATACATAATAAGTACCTAATGCATAAAATAATATACATAGGTATAATAATACACGCACACAATACACAATATTAAATACAATGCATTTATTTATATATTATATATTATAATGTAAGTATAATAATACGAACCACTAATAAAATAGTATATACATATATCATACATATACACGTTCACTGTATACAGAGATTACCAATAATAGTCGTAATAATGGCTGCCGGGTGTTATCCAGCGAGCTGCAGCAGGTCTCCCCTCGTCAACGACGACGCCGCCGCGCGACGACGGCCGTTCCCCGGCGGACGCGCGTACATCTGTCCTGGCGAACGCTGCGGCGGCAGCGGCGTCGATACGACTGGCACCGAGACGAATTTGGGCTTTTGGGGCCATTGTGCTGTCTGTGCTGGTGTGCTTTGTGCTGCAGAAATACGATTTTCCCGTAACGGCCGCGGCGGCGACCGTGGGGGCAGGATCGTGTAGGGCTGCTGCGGCGATGACGGAGCTAGGACGAGGAGGAGGAGGAGGAGGAGAAGGACACAAATATATATGCCTAATAACACAAAGTGGCGGAAAAAGCGTTTTTGTTAGACTCGCCATTTATCGTATATACTCGGAGCAACAACCCGCGACGTACATACAATATTATATATATGACATATATATAATACATACATATATATTATATGGATATATCGCCGCCACCGAGTGACTTTTTTACGATTCTAGTCAGCTGCTGATTGATGTTTGTAGCGGTTGTGTGTGTTATTAATATTATATATTGTATATTATTAAATAGCGCGGCTATATCATAATATTCAGTGGCGCGAACAAACAAAATTATTAGCGGTGGTTGCGCAGTCCCCTGGATTATATTATTATTTTTAAAGTAGGTATGTAATATATATTTTAGCAGGTACCTACCTATTTAACCCTGCATACTGTATAAGAGAAATATACAGGAGAAAATAATTTATCCTTCCGTCTGTGTCGCTCGTGTAATATTTGAGCGGCATTGATAAGATGTCATCGGGCGAATAGCCACCCAGATACACATCACCACTATTTTCGCGACTGGTCGTGTGTTTAAACGTGCGACCTGAACAATATTAAAAGTCGTCGGAACTGAATAACCATTCGGGCGCGTGAGTGCTAATAGTTTATCATACCTATCGTGTATCCAGTATCATGTGTGACAGGTTTGATGGTATTTAAATCAGATAACTGGTACATCGGAAAATTGTCAACGACGTTAACCCGCATAATATTGTATCGGCAGGGATGGGCAACTGGCGGCCAGCGTAACATTTTTCACAGGCCCGTGCTACATTTAAATTTAATTCATAAAAATATGAAATGTTAAGATTTTTCTGTATTTTATTAAATTATATTTATAAAATTATTAAAAGTGATATAATGTGTATCGTAAAACGTAGATATAAATTATTATCTAGTATTGAATTATTAAATGTAAATAATATTATATTATTTAGAGGGGTATAGACGCGTATAGACTTAACATTAGGTTTTTTTTGCATTCTATGTTCTCTGGTCCTCAAGATTTTCGCACATTCAAAATTGGCCCTCTCGTAACATACGGTAGTATCCCTGGTATACGGTATTAATTAGGTATTGAACTGTATACCATACAGGCGGTATCCGAGCAATAACCAGTGTACTAGTTGACTGGTAGGTATACCCGCGGATAAACCATCAGCCCTAAATGATTGTGTGTCTGTCACACCCGTACAGATTTTTTCCATTTCGCCCCTATACATTAATTTTTGTATCGCCTAAACTAATAACTAACAAGTAGGATAGTATAGGTAATATAGTAGTATCATTATAGTATATTATATTACATCCAATCATATACCTACCCTACATCTTCAACGATTCCGGTATTTGCGTAGGTACTTGATAATATTTTTGATTAATCTAAAAATCGCTAAGATTTGCGTATACGTGTGTAAAATAATATACAAGTAGATGTCTTTATAGTCTTATTTGTTTTCGCATTTTATTTACTTAAATGACCATAAATATTATTTTTAAGTTCTACAAACAATGAAACTTCACATAATCACTTATTTTGATTCAGATTTCAATCTTTATAAAAATGCAGTTGTTCATTTTTAGTTCTAAATATTTTTATCATTTAAACCCCACATCACGGTAAATTTTCAGTAAGAGTACGCTCCTCCACAGCAGCCTTCAATATTGAAGTGATCAAATTCTAAGTCTATAACATATTATTTTATGTTTCTGACATGTACAACTTTACGAAAATTTATTTTTTCATAACACGGTGATAATTTGATGTAGGACGTTACACCCATATATCAATATTGCAAAATTGTTTGAAAATTTCAATATTTCGTTCATAGGTACTCTGGTATTAATAATAATGTAGTCCATAAATAATAATATTGTGTAATATAATATTATACACGATTGGTGAGTGGTTTTAAATTATTTGTAGCGTACGTACACACATATATCTACCGTTCGGACCCCGGAGCATTATGTATAATAATATAATATAAGTACACCAGCAGCTATAGCCATGTAGTTATATAGACGCGCGTTAGCGATAATATGTATTTCGTACAACGACGTATAGTACGGCCGCGATGACGTTTCCAAAATAAATCTAAAGTTATTTATATTATTATTATTATTAATATTATTCATTTATGAACACAAATGTACACTCGTTTAATGGTCACTGGGGAAATATTACCATGACGACTAATTGGCCGATATCATTTTTTTTAGTTGTAAATCGTTCTGTCCATAATAATATTATATTCTACATGCGCAGAGTATGTATAACTTATTATACCTAGGTATATTATACCAATATAAAACGCAGTGCTTCAGCATATTATACATAAATAATAATATATTATGTGCATTATAATATATACGCACACACATTATTCACCATAATATAATTTATAGGTATAATACATGATATTATATTATATTATTATATAGGTCCACAAACCTACGCGTATTTTACGTCGTTACAGATAATAATATTATTGGAAAAATATTATGTTTGTTTAACCGAATGGGCCCCGTATGACCGGAAGCCAGTTTCTAACCTCACTCAACCACTAATATGGACCGAATGGATAATGTACCGTAAAATTGAACGCGCGCGCGCGATAACTCCTCTCCGCGGGTTTTTCGACCACGATTGCGCAACCGGTCGGAGCCATTAAATCGCGGTTGATGAATTACGCTTTTGAAGAAAAATATATAAAAAAAAAATCCCACTAGGTACACATAGGTACACGCACGCTATATAAGTAATACGCGTATAACATATTTTTTTTTAATACGGCGAACACGCGCCCGTTGTTTTTTTTTCTTTCGACGTTATTTATAACGACAGGTATCAATCATCAGCTGCCCCAGCGTGTTTGCTCTCCACGTATATTATATTAATATTTTAATATATTATTTATTATTTATTATTTAGTATTATCATTATTATTATTTTTACTGTCGTCATCAAGATGCGCACACTTCGCGAGAGACGCAAGACTCGGCGGTCGTCGTTGTCGCTAAATTGATATTCTGGGTGTTGAGAGAGGCCCGGGAGGCGCGAGTTTTACGACCGGCCGATAAATCCTCACCGCAATCATATAATAACATATATTTTTTAAGAAACGCTGCGTTTTCTTTGTTCTATTATATATATAATTTTCTTAGCTCAAGTCCATAAAAATGTAATATATATGTATATTATTATAATGTTATATATAGATACGAACGAGATCTATCGTCCCCGCGGGGTGGTAAGATTTTCACGTGACTCGGCGCCGTCTCCTGGTCGTCGTCTGCACATTTTCGTACCGGTATATATACAACAATACTATAATATACTATTACACAATAATATGCTATAATTTGGGAATGGATTTAAATGACCAATTGCATTTATTTGAACGTTGCTTTTCAAACAACAAAATTCCTTTGGTCAGATCTCGAAAAATTTAAATCGAAACTTTTATTTTGTATTTTTTAATTCCATTTTTAGAACTTTTTATTTTTAACACATTTTTATTTTTACTTTTAAGAGTGTTAAAATATAATGACATTGTATTTAGAGTTTTATTTGTATATTATGTAAAATTATCTGGTGATTTTCAGTTCACAACTTTAAAAAAAATAATCAACTTTTTAACCGTTAAAAAAATTAATTTTAGCTTTAGATTTTTCTTTAGCAATTTTTTTTGTTGAAATAACATTAGATATGAGAGAAGTTCATTGAAGGATTTGAGTCATTTATCTTTAATAGTTCATTCGTTACAATGTACAGACCTCTAATGTTGTATATCATTAAAACACAGTAAACACACATACAAACATATATTTTAAAAGGGCTAAAAAGTACGAGATTAGTTTCTTAAGGGCCGTTCTTACAATGGCCGGTAAAATATCGGTTAACGCTAACCGACTGATAACAGATTTTATCACCAGAAAAATTTGGCCGGTTAAGTGTCGATTAACTTAAACCGGACATTGTAAAAATGGCCCAAAGAATAGTACAACTACAGTATTAAATGAGGGACACAATTTTAGAAATGGACCATCAAAAATATACTTTATTGTTTGTACACGTGAAAAAAAAATGGGTTCCGTCCAGATTTTTTTTTCATTTTGAGCACTTTGCCAAAAATACAATCTAGTTTAATCCTAATAAAACGTATGCATATACCTATATAGTACATAGCTAACAATTCTACGAAAAAAGTTAAACCAGACGATTCCTTGAATCTTGGAGGGCGTCTATAGCTTATTTTTTCAACCATAATAGGTTTTTATAGGATGGCTTACTCACGAATTTAGTTTTGGCTCACGAGAATCAAAT